>NW_027176262.1:5152259-5409921 GCF_023349555.1 Cebidichthys violaceus | reverse complement strand
AAATCTATGATGACGTTGTATGATAGACCTATTAAATCAAGCAAAATGTAGTGCATTGGCATCCTCACGCCACAGAAGACTCCTCTCTGAAACAGCAGTAGGCCTGGATCATTTTCTATGGACGGCGCTCTGCAGTCTGAGCATACAAGTATTAATTACACAACCAGCCAAGAGGACCAAACAAACAACAAGGGAGGACCCGGCGGCGGGTGCAACAGAATAAAATAATGTGTCCGTAGAATCAACAGCAGAATAAAACATCACAAAAAGCAGACAACACAGAGACGTATAAACAATTTTAAAACTCAAACCAGCAGAAGGGATAGCTGCACAGTTTTTGGCGCAACATGCGGCGCACGCATGCACGAGCGCACACAGACACACACACACACACACACACACACACACACACACACACACACACGTTGACAGCCTCCAAAGAGTGTGTTGTTGTTGTGACGACTCACCCGTCTCAACGACAGCACTGCGGAGTCCTCCTCCATCTGCTCCAGGTTCAACTCCACACTCCGCCTCGTTGTCCCAATATAACCAGTTCCCCCTCGGCCTCTCCGTTCCACTGCGCTCTTCAAAGTGTTCACACAAACTACGCCGAGCGACGCTCTGCAGTCATATCAAGGGTTAATGTAAAAAAAATAATAATGAAAAAAAAAAAACTGCAGAAAGGTCTCACATCCCTCACTAAATGGGAAATGTTCCCAAGTAAAAGTGGAAGTCACCGCTGGAGTTGCCACCATGCGCAAACTGTGGGCATTTAGCACCTGTGCATGAATCCTGGGTGTGTATGATTCAGATCAATGGCGTGCTGAAAATGAACTGGTCAAAATGTTCATGTGGATTTAAAGAAGGCCTGGTGCAGGTTGTTTTTTTTAGAAGTTACGGTCCCTTGAGGTCAGTTAAGAAGCTGTTTTACCTGGTGACAGGGGCCCATCAGGGACCACGTGGAACACCTGTGAACAGTCTTCTTCTTCTTCTGTTATATGGTGGGGGGGGGGGGGGGGGGGGGCAGCCAGTGTTAAGGTGCACTACCGCCCCCTACTACTAACATACAAAGCAGCCCCATTACTGAACACTCTCTTGACGAGCCCACTTTCTTTCTTGATATTGGAATAAGCTCCCTAACCTGATGTAAAATATTAATCATAGTATTACTGTCATTATCTCGTATTAGATTCAGTTCTTCATCCAAGATTTCCCTCTTCAGTGTTTCTCGTTCTCTAGAGTACTTTCGGCATTGTAAAATTACATGCTCCACTGATCCCCCCTACTTGACAATGTTAACACAGTTCTGAGGGATGCTTGCTTTATTAAGTGCTCAGCCCAGTGTTCCCAGTCTATGGCTGTTTTTCAATATGCTATAACTTGTCTCCTAAAATCCTGTCTTCTTCACCTCCTTCTCCTTTTCCGTCTCAGTCCGGCCCACGAGGGATGCGAGGAGGGAGGAGGAGACACGACGCCCTGGCTGCCTGCTAGGAGTCTCCCTCTCTGTCTGCCTGCTGCCGCTGTTCTCTGCCTTCTCCCTGAAGGCACCTGTTTGTTTGGCCGAGTATGTTGCTCTAAAGGAGCTGCATTCATCACGCGCAGCGTTAATATGGCAGCAAACAACCACTGTCTATGTAAAAGTTAATGTCTACCTGAGCTGAATATGAAGTCGCTCTCCCTCTGTGTGTTGTTAACTGAGGCTTCTGCTTTGTTTACAATCGCAGGACTGGCCATGCAATCTTTTAGTACTTGTTCGGCGGGGCCACTGGCTAGCTCATGCCACCCCCCCCCAGCTCTGCACTGCTCTCACACGCGCAGTTACAGCTGATAATTGCCGTTTTACGACCAACATCCGGTTCCCCCTCAGGTAAACCACTTTTCAGTGCTTTCAACACTTTTGCCGATGTTTGTTCACACTTACAGTACTGATTACACTGACCTCCACGACCCGCCTCTTAACCATCCTTATTTGGAATTTAAATTTGATTAATTTGGGTTCAATTTGGTCAAATTAAAATATCTTTTGTTAAATCTTTATCATGTCTCTTGTTTGTTTGAGGGGTTCAGACCAAACTTTAGTTTTAAAGGTCATTCCCGTTCTATCTATCTGTCTATCTGTCTATCTATCTATCTATCTACCTATCTCTCTCTCTCTCTCCTCTCCCTCTCTCTCTCTCTATCTCTCTCTCTATATATCTCTCTCTCTCTCTCTTCTCCTCTCTCTCTCTCTCTGTCTGTCTGTCTATCTATCTATCTATATATCTCTCTCCCTCTCTCTCTCTGTCTGTCTGTCTGTCTGTCTGTCTCTCTCTCTCTCTCTCTGTCTCTCTCTCTCTCTCTCTCTCTCTCTCTGTCTCTCTCTCTCTCTCTCTCTCTCTATCTCTCTCTCTCTCTCTCTCTGTCTGTCTGTCTATCTATCTATCTATATATCTCTCTCCCCTCTCTCTCTCTGTCTGTCTGTCTGTCTGTCTGTCTGTCTCTCTCTCGCTCTCTCTGTCTCTCTCTCTCTCTCTCTCTCTCTGTCTCTCTCTCTCTCTCTCTCTCTCTCTCTCTCGCTCTGTCTGTCTATCTATCTATATATATATATCTCTCCCTCTCTCTCTCTCTCTCTGTCTATCTATCTATCTATCTATCTATCTATCTATCTATCTATCTATCTATCTATCTATCTATCTATCTATCTATCTATCTATGATAATGGTTTGCATAGAAGACTGTGAAACATTCACTAACACTGGTAATGGCAGACACTCTTTTTTTGGTTTTGGTTTATTTTCATGCTCGGCCTCTTTTGATGTGTGCACAAAGCAGGTTTTGAAAAGTGTGGAGGCACAATTCATGCTTGTACTTACATTAATTACCTCGAATGTGAATGTATACAAAAAAATTGGGTTAAACCCGTTAAAGGTTGGGCTACAAATACCTTTTTGGACGATATCCAAATCGGATTAGATTGAGCACAAATATACTCTCACAACTATGACCTGAGTCCTCTCGCATTCATTTGGATGTTTCATAAATTTACCAAAATACATTCCCTGTACATGTAAAAAAAAAAAGGATTTAACGAGATGTTGTTTTTTTTGGAGAGGTGTGCTTACCTTTTGAAAATTTGCTTAACCATCAGTGGGGTGGAGAAGGAAAAAAAGTGGAGGATTAAAGGAAAGGCGATAAGAAGAGAACATTGTTTCATGTGGAAAAGGTTGCCATATGTGACATGAGGCTTCAGGTGTCTTGAGTGAGGGTGGAAACAATCTTTTCAGTAACAAGACACGCATCAGCTGCCACGCTCTGATCTACTGGCTGCTCTTAGCTTATCCTTAAACATGCTTCACGGAGGAAATAAACATCTGAGCCTCTTGTTGCCCCTTTCTTCATTGGTCCATGCAAAAAAAACAAAAAACTAATTTAAGGATACAGTATTATCTATCTTATCTTATATAAATGAATGGATTATTACCAGACAATTCATCCTCGTTAATCTTCCAATTTGATTACACTTACACAAGGACAGATGAAATAAGTAGTGCAGTGTGGGGGGGGGGGGGGGCATTTATTAATAGAGCCTGTTTCAAGCAGACATGGATTACTACTAAACATGTGCTCCCTTCTATGACAGCTAAACAGTTGGAAAACCAGAGCTTCTGGGCTGAGCTACTCACACACACCCGTGGTTTTCTGAGCAGAACGGAATATGAATGTCAAAATAAAAAGAAGATTTGAGGGGTTTTGTTAGATCTCAGTGATTCCCCAATCTCATTCATTCAGCCCCATTTTTGTTGCGGCTATTACAATTCTACGCTGTCTTTTCTGCAGCCTTCTCTGCCCTGCATGGACATGTTTACCTTTTGAGCTTTTGTTTGATGAATCTAATCAGTCGCAGTCTTCATTTGTGGATCATTGGCCAATGGTACCAGGATGCAGGTGGAAAATAAATGTACAAAACTTTTATTTGAATTTCTTTTTGTAAATCGGCTGATCCAGATTTCGTATAAACCTCCAGGTTGTAACTTGAAATGGGGAACAATTATATGTAGGCCCAGCATGCCTGACTAGTTACCATCTTGGCATTATGCATAAGATGAGAAATGCATTGCTTTGGGAAGACCAGTGTCATTTTACAACAACCTACGCAAGACCAAAATCACCTTTTCCTTTATTCATGGCCTGCTCAGGCTTTATAAAGAAAGTCAGCACAATAGAAAAGATAGGAAGGACTTGAAGACTCACAGAATGCACTCAGTGTCAGGTAATCCATCGCACTTGAAGACAGAAAGACAGCATGTTTTGCACTTGTATTGACATTATTTATAAATAAATTATAAATTATACCAGTTTATTTATTTAAGCAGTGATTATGATTCATGAAACAGATAAGAAAAAGGTAAAACAGGTAGAACGACTAAGATCAATTAAGACATGTATGAGCAGGGTTTTGTGTTTTGTGCGTGTTCGTGTAAGTGTTTGCTACACTTGTGTGTGTGTGTGTTTGTCTTCAGTCATGCAGTGGGGTGTGTGGGCTGTATTGCTCTGGCCCAAGCTGCTCACCGTAAGTATCCCACTAGACTGCAGGGAGGAGCCGGGGAGCCTCTCCCGCTGCCCTTCCATCTCCCAGGAGAAACTTCTAGACCGAGTCATCCAGCATGCTGAGCTCATCTACCGCGTCTCAGAAGAGTCATGTTCTTTGTATGTGAGTAACACCGTCCACTTCCCTAAAATTAATCTTTGCACTTACGTAATGTAGGGGGGGGGGGGGGGGGGGGGGGGGGGTGTTACGGTTTACCGTGAAGGCATATATTTAATGTGTGTAAATGTGGAATCGGCATCTTGAAAAGCAGTGCTGTAATAATTCTTCCTAAGGCAACGGCTACAGTGACAACAATGCAGAATTTTGCATGTGAGAAGCTGCATGATATTTTCTATTATATAGTACAAAAAAATATAGACTGTCATAAAAATGGAGGCATTCAAAGAGGACTAGAATGATGTCCTCATCTCACATGACAACTCTACAAAAGTCATTAAAAAGACATTGCCGTACATTTCCCAAGCTGTGTTATTTTTAATCACCGATTCTAGCCACACTAGGAATGAGTTCTACAATGAGAGCAAAATGACTTCTGGTTGGCCTTTTTCACAATACACTGGACCAAAAGCACTGACACTTTCCGTTAGATACTCTGTGTTATTTGCTTTTGATTCTGACATGATCATCGCCTCGCTGCCAGGCTTCAAAGTAATCTTCTCTCTCTCCTCTGAGCCAAAGATGTTTTATTGAAGAAGCAGGCCTACAGTGGAGCAACACGAATGTGATAATGATATACTGCAGCAGCGAGAGCACAGGTTTTGCAGCCTGTTGAATCCCCTTCACTCTGCGGCTCGAGATCCAAAATGGTCTTTGAAATGGGATGATGTAGGACTTGTTACTGAGAAGACGCTGCATGCGGTCGACAGACGAGAACATGCTGCCGAACAAAATGAATCTCCGCTGTATCTCCAGCGGCCGAGATTGGTGGAGCTTCTGTCATTGTTTCCCGGTTTCCCTTTTTGTGTGTCCTTGTAGTTCTGTACCTGCGAGAACTGAACGTTTTTCAAAACAATGAAAAATCAAGTGTTGTTCGCCTGTATTTTAACATATTGCCTTGAAACGGCAGGATTCCAAACATGAACAGATTGCAATACTGCTGCTTATGACCTTTAGTTTTAAATCAGGAGAGTGAACTAAAGCAAAAAGCATGAATTCTGGATGATTTACATTAATGAGGGTTGAAAATGAATGGGTCAGTCAAAACATTGTAACAGAAATATGTATCGGGGGTGTACATGAATGCGCTTTATGGGTGTGTGTATTTTCATATGTTTTTGTTTTTTTCCCACCATGCTCGTACGGTTTGTAGGAGGAGATGTTCATCCCGCTGCCATTGCAGTTCCAGAGGAACCAAGCTGGCTACACATGCATCACCAAAACCTTACCCATCCCCAGCTCCAGAAATGAAATCCAACAGATATCAGTGAGTACATGGCTGCTGATTGCAACAGAATTTTTTTTTTAATTTCAATTTGTAAGGGCTTTGATCATAATCTGTTAACAATGGCAGTATGTGTGTGTGTGTGTGTGTGTGTGTGTGTGTGTGTGTATGTGTGTGTGCAGCCCCTATTTTTTTTGTGCCAGTGCGTGTATGTGAGGCAGTTTCCTTGTCTGAGCAAAAGAAATACAAGTAAAGGTGGTTGCTTGTGTCTGTCTGTTTGCATCTGTTTAGTGTGCAAGTGAACCTCCCCTCCTTCTAAAGGAGAATTATGAGTTATTTGCACTAATTACAATGAGAGGTCCTCCAATCTTTTAAATGTACTTGCCTGTATAACATTTCATTTTCCTTTTGTCTTCTGCCTACTGAGGTCTTTTTGAATACTGTCCGACGAGGCGCGACCTTTTAGGCCAAATGTCAGTTTCATCAGTAGTGTGGAAACTAGATCGAACCACTTAGCGAAAGGCCGATGTGAACTGTAATCTGGTTAATGGGAAGTTTCACAATAATCCTCCTTCGGTTAACAAAGGCCAAGTATATACGGCAAAAACAATATCTTTAAGGACTAAATTGTAGCTATATTGAAAGTGCTGGTTGAAAGTTATGTCATCGCCATAATAGTAAATGTGATCTTTGAAACTGCATGTACTGCATATACTGTTAATAATTTATCCTCTGCCCTTTCTGCTGAAATATTGCTGGCTCTGCGGTTTAATGGCCATTTGTATGGTGGTCATTTGCACTTGCTTTGGAGTCGGCTATGCTTAGGGGAATTTAAGCAGGCTCAACTGCTTTACCCATGACATTTCAACCCACTGTTGTTGCTGAATGGTTAGTAGCTGTCAAGCCCTTGATCAAAAGCCGCGCTGTTATTGAGGTCATCTGTCTTTTTTGATCACTTCTGTTCCCTACTATCTTACAATAACTGTGAAGGGCACATGGCTGCTATTCATTAAAGGCATACATGTTCCCACAAAGACATGAATAGAGAAGAGTCCGTTCTACTGTAGCTCTGTCATGTTTTGTAGTGTATTCTTGTCTTTTGGAGTTTGAATTAGCTTATTCATTCAGTTCTTTCGATGCTTCACCGGTGTTCCCTGCAGGACAAATGGCTGCTCCACTCTGTGCTGATTCTGGTCCAGTCGTGGATCGAGCCTTTGGTCTATCTGCAGACCTCACTGGATCGCTACGATGCCGCTCCTGACATGCTCCTCAACAAGACCAAGTGGGTGTCTGAGAAACTGATCAGTCTGGAGCAAGGGGTGGTGGTCCTCATCAAGAAGGTGCGTTGAATCCCTTTCCTTGATTACTGTTATACAACTAAACCAAGTTTAATTTGTTACTAGAAATTGACGCCTTCTATCCTTGTTTTGTATTTGTTATACTTCATGTTTCCAAATGTTGCCATGCAGATGTTGGACGAGGGTCTGTTGACCATAAACCACAGCGAGCAAGGCCTCTTCCAGTACGACGTGCAGCCGGAGGTGCTGGAATCTGTGATGAGGGACTATACCTTACTCAGCTGCTTCAAGAAAGACGCCCATAAGATGGAGGCTTTCCTCAAGCTCCTCAAGTGTCGACAAACTGACAAATACAACTGCTCATAAGACATGAAGTGCAGCTATTCAATAATACAGTTTTAAAATGAATTCCTGAGGTTGGAAGCCGCACACTCATGGATATGACCATGCCTTAGGCGATACAGCCTTGCTTGCGATGCAGTACATTCTTTATTGATTGTTTTGGAATACCTTCACACAAAACTAAGTAGGTGTAATGCTGTGCCCTTTCTACACCATACTGCATTTTATATTTCCCTGCTCAGTTGTTATTTTAACCTGGCAAAGGCAACAGAGGGCAAACTCCCAAAAGATTATTTGCGTGTCGAGCTGTCAAAAAAATCTGCATATCCCGCCATTGATTTCCATTTCCTTTGTTCTTAACTGGAGTTTGTATTCCTTGCTGGTTCTTGCAGTGTTTTGATTATTTCCACGGCCCCCAGAGTATTCAGCGAGATGGTTTCACTTCTGCATTAGTGAAATGAAACACTTTCACCGGAGACGGGAGTCAAACAGAGAGCAATCACTACTTTAAAAAAACCAAAAACCACACATTTTGATTGGTGCAAGAAAGTATGAGGGAGACAGAGAGAGAACAAATAACAGCTAAAATGAGAAGTAAGACTTATCTGGAGTTTTTGTTCCAATACAGGTTTGGATTTCCTGAATGTTCATGAAAGAAGCAAATATATTTCTACGCCTAAATGTGCCTAATTTAACCTGAATGTAATAGAATACGTTTGTTATTCACCTTAAATGATCAGGGGAGATACTTTTTACATTTTAATTGTTTGATTTTATGAATATGTATTGTAGAATGCAAACAAAAAAATGTTTTTGTACTCTCGTGTGTAAATAGAAAAAGCCCAAAGTGCCATCAGAGACTTGCTAGTGAACTGCTGTTGATTTAAGACGCTAATAAAGCAAATTGTAGATTAAAGAGATGAGCAAAAGCATTGGTTTGGATGTGATTTATTCTTGTGAGCAATCTTTATTGCATTCGTGATTCCACAAATCGGGTAACGTTTATCTTGTCAAGGTTAAATCAAGTGCCATTTCCATGTTCCCAATTCTGCCCTTTCCACCCCAATCACAAGAGGGCAGTAGTGCTCTTTCACAAAGGTTATATTAATCATTATATTGTCTACTAAAAACCAAACTTGCCATTCATTTTATGGCATCTTGTATTTCCAAATAATGAGCTAAAATGTATTGGATTGGGTAGGAAAAAGTACAATTTCTGCATGTTTCCACTTTAATTAGGGAGGAGGCAAACAGTAACTTTTATTAAAACGCCAATTCCTCTTTGATTTTATTTAGGTATGTAAGAAAAAAAAATTGTGCGGTAATGGAGTGCAGTAGTCACATATAAATCATTGTTGAAGGTTTGATATGAATAACAACATACTGTCACAGATCTCTTGATCCATGTGATCCCAGCAGCCGAAATAAAGCACCTGCAGTAGTTATCCCACTTACACTTAATAGGCTTGAAATTGGCAGGCTGCATTGCTTTTTCCTGTTTATATCTGCCAACACACTATGAGACAGGAAAACAATAAAAGAGGCAGTCGCCACAAGCACTATTTTTTTTTTTTTTTTTCAGGTTTCTTCTTAACTTTTTTTTTCACTCTCTTGAGTGTCCTGAATCCTCTTCCCTTCCATCCTTTGGAGCAATATCAGAACATGTAAATCAGCCCTGTGGTTTCCACGGTGAGTCGGGTGTCAGCGTAGAGAGGTGGTGTCATGTGGTGTGGGTGGATGTTGGGGCAGGATGTGGTAGGGGGGCCTAGTGTCAGCAATGTCAGGTTCAGCTTCCTGTGGCCTAATCACTTCAGTATGGGGGCTTGGAGGAGATTGGGTAGCCTCTGTTCTGCTCCGCAGGGCTGCAGCTTCACAGCCTCAACCTTCTAGTGCAACCCTCGTCTTCCCTCGTTTGGTTGCTGACAACACGCAAGCAATCATAGCCGAGGTAAAGTCCCGTGCCCCCACCCACTTCTCAAGCTTTGAGGCCATAAATATTAAAGATTGGCTATAAGTAGTGAGAGAAGGGAGGGGATCAGAGGAGGGAGAGAAAGATGTTAGGGAGTGGAAGGGGAAAGAAGGACACAGGGATGAAGGGAGGGGTGTGGGGCCCGGGTGATTTCACAGTCTAACTATTATAACCTGAGGAAAGGAAATCTAGACTGCTGGGATGCATAAGTGGAGCAGAGGAGGCAGACAGAAAAGGAGAGGGAGAGGAAAGGAGCAGGAAATGTAAAGAAAATGGACTGAGAGACGGAGGCAATGAGAGGTAAAGAGGGCAGTTGTTTCTTTCTTTTTTTTTCTTCCCTCAGTGAGTGATGTGAAATTTGTCAATCAGATAGAGAGAGAAAAAAATAGAGCAGAAATGAGAGAGTGAAGGACAGAACCAAAATGACTGGGAAAGAGTCTGAGCACAGCTTAGCAGTGTGACATGCAGGGAAGTAGGTTGGATCTAGAGAGAAAATGGATGGCTGGAAGGCACAGCTAGAGGAGTTAGGTTGGGAAGTGGTGTTGGCTTGATATGAAACTGAGACCTAAAGTACGAAGTCCTTGAGCCTCCACTGACTCGGCTGGCTCCCACACTGTTGTTTTGCTTTCATTTATGGCTCAAAACGACAGCTTGGAAAGACCTGAAACAGTCTCTCAGCCCCTGTATGATCTCCCACACTGAAAAACCGTGTAGCTCTGTGCCTTTCCTTCCCCCTCGCTCTCTGTGCTTTAATGACATATTTAGGCTGCAGCAAAGAAACTTGTCACTTAAAGAGTTTTCATGTTTGCTTATGCAAAAGGTAGCAAAAGGGGGCATGAGCAGAGGTGAGAGGGGAAGAACGGTCTTTCTTTTGCACCCAACTTCTGACAAGCCAGGCTGCTGCTTTTGCGATACAGCCATTTTTTTTTTTTTTTTTTTATCATACCACTGCAAACCAGAGGGAATGTGTTTGGGCCATCAAAGAATGGCATAAGGTGTCGAACAGAGCCAACCAACCAACCAATCCTGAGCACAGTACACCCGGGGCTGCATTATGCACAGCTGTCAGCGGTTGCATAATGTCTGTATGCTAATCTTTAAGTCCAGCATGTCTGTCGGACAAGTGACACATCCAAAACCTGTGGACGTCCAACCTCACTTCACCCTCGGCCTCTCCTTCGGCCGCCCTGACGAGGGATCTCTGCGAAGCTACGTGGAGACGCGAGTGAGGTCAAGAGGTCACGGGGATCAAGCCCCTAACCCTAACTCTTCCAATATGCCAAAAGATGTCTTGTTTTAACAACAGCGAGCTCAGGTTTCACCCAGGTCAGACAATGTTAAAGTGGGCAAAATTAAAAGCCGTGATAACAACTGAAATATGCAGAAAACCTACATTTTCCAGGTGAGCTGGGACACATGTATAGGAATTTACATGGATTCATATTTCCTTTGATAGATGATTACGATACATCAATAATTGCGTTACAACCTTAAGAGAGAGCTAAGAGATAATCAGACAGAATTTCGCTCAAGTGGAACAACTCTTTGGTGTTGTGTCTTTGTTTACCAACTGTTAAATCAATGCACTGCTATCTTAAAGCTTCCCGCTCAGTGGCTTTCACGGTCATTGCCATTACTTAACCTGCATGTGGTGCAGACACAAAAAGAGATAATGCCTCAACGTGCGGCTATGATTAATAAGGGAATATGCTAGCTGTGGTGAAACAAGCCCTGCGGGGCGTCTCTTGAACACCACCGGGGAAATAGATGATTATCTCAGAGACTGTGGGGAAACAGGCTGATGCTATGTGAACTCAGCGGGGAGGCGGCCATCAATCGTCCTAAACTGAAGCTCACGCTGCAGAAGGGAATCACGGTTGTGTTGTCCAGCGCATTCCAGAGCCATGAAAACACGGAGACAAACACGGGGAAACATCAGAGATGTAAATGTAGGTTCCAGGAGAGGAGGAGCAACAAATCTGCTTCCAGTCAGGAAGTTTTAGGAATTAGAAATTAGGTGTTAGGAAAGCAGTCCAGAATAAGGCAAAGGTATCCAAAACCACTAAGTTGAGGCAGAGTCAAAGAACACAAAAGAAATGCCTCGATACCAAAAGGAACATATAGGAAGGGCTGTAATGCTAGACCAGGCTCAGACAAAGGGGAGAACACAGACTAAATGAAATGAGGGTGATAATGAAGGTCAGGTGACAACTTTCAGGGCGGGGCAGGTAATCACACAGGAAACACACAAGAGAAGGAAGTGAAGCTGCCTGAAACGAGACACAAAGATGATTGTACCAAAGTAAACATCTGCTGGTTATTACAATGCACAGCATTTTATGTGGACGATTGTCTTAAGGCTTAAAGTCTACTGGTAGCTACTTGTCTAGTAGCTCATAGCTAGTACTAGATGTTAGGACACTTCAAAAATTCTCAACTGTGGCAAGAAATAGTTCTATGTCACAGCCTGCCAATTCATTTTCAGTTCAAGCTCCTCTGGGACAACAAAGTCTTTGTCAACAAATGGTTTAATGAAGATTAAAATGTCACGTGCTTTTGTCAATTGAAACTAAACAAAAATGTTCTTTCAGTGACTAAGACAAGACTTAACACACCAGTTTAGTTGACTAAAAACCAAGCAACGTTAAGAAGTTGACTAATTATGACTAAAACTCACATAGACCTTTGATCTCAATAAGCCTAAATCTAAATGATAGCTGACAAAATGAACAGTATCAGTTATCATTAATTGTTTGTGTTATTTGTATGATTTGACTCACAATGCATGTGTTGTGATTCATATGAAATTATTTTCAAAAGTATATTAGAGATAAATTATGTAAAATGGTCAAAAGGGGTTTTAATTGCAGATTACATTGACTAGACATGAGAAGGAATATATATATATATATATATATATATATATATATATATATATATATATATATATATATATATATATATATATATATATATATATATATATATATATATATATAATGCATATGATATCACTACACCCACTACTCTTTGTTCATGTTCCTCAATAAGAAATGATTTCACAAGTTTTCAGTGCAGTATTCAGCCACACATGGAAGAAAAACTCTTCGTTCCTCTTCATTGTACACATTGCACATTGTATTGTATGTTGTATGTCATTTTATGAATGAAAGCAGCTATTGTAAGTCTATTCTGGCTTCTTCACAAGAAAAGCTGATTGTGGAGAAGTTTATGGTTTCAGTCATAACGCATCAAGATGCTGCCACTCACTTCCACTCGTCAGCTTACTGTGGATATAGTGACAGACAAAGAAAAACATCTTAGATGACTGTATCTAAACCGGCGGCTGTGGAACAAACGCCCTCACTTCAGGAAAGAAAAAAAATGAAGAAGGCGGACAGATGCCAAAAGAAGCTGAGCTTAAATCAATGCAATTTCCTCCCTCCACGTCTCTGGCCAGAAGGACCTTTTAGAGTTTTCCACCACTTTTGCTTTTTTTTTTTTTTGTAAGAAATTCTTTCTGCTTTGAGATATACTGTAAATCACAACGCACATGGAGGAGCTGCGCTAGTATGAGAAAGGGAAGGTTGTGGAAGGTTATATATTTGTCTTTCTGCCAGTAGGCGTCTGCTTATGTTTTTCTTAGATCAAGTCACAGGCCTAAAAATCTAGTGCATTTCCTTCACTTCAGGAAGCACTTTCATAACTTCAAATATAATAATTTCCTTTTTGGAAAGACGCCGGGGATTATCCATGTGTATTTGGCTTTCATTTATCTGTTTTCTTCCCCTGAAAGAAAAGGATTAGAGAAAAAAAAGGGGGAGCTCACAGATAGTAAATGGTTGGACCTCTGGCCTCTGATCCTAAATGGGTTTTGATAGGTGTGGTGAATTCAGTTTCGGCTCAGGGGTTATGATTAACCGCCTCTCTGGTTTGGCTCCAGGAAAAGCAGCACTCACATCCTTTGCCTATTTTCCTGTTTGTCTTGCCTTCCCTTGGTGGCAGCAAAACTGAATGTTTAATGTATGCAGGAGGAATCCCTCACTCCTCTGACGAATGGCACTATAGAGAGGAAAGACTGAGGTTGGATGAGTGTCAGGCATTTCAAATAAATTGAATTGTATTGATGAGAACACAACTCCTGCCAGGAGAGCTGAGGAGAATGGACTACCAGTATATTCAAATATTGATGTTGCAAACTTGTTGCATGTTAAATTAAATGAAATATAATAATATTAAATTGAGAAAACCATGAAACTCACTCTATTGTGTGAAAGCAGTACTAATATTGAAGCGCAGGGGGGATTTGCGATTTGCTTAAGGCTACTACAGTAAATGTTTGAGAAAAGTAACCGCCGGCGAGACTGTATTTACACTAATTTACAAAGGGCATTCCGGATTCTAAAACCATTATAATCCTCCCAGCATTACGTTGCCAATGATCTGATTCCCTTGTTTAATGGAGATGAGTTTCAGTTTAGCAGCTTTGGCAAAAAATTTGAAGCACATCCAACATTTATTGGTTTCTAAATGCAACAGGCCGTATCCATTGACTCTTGATCCAACCACCGCAGATGATGCTTTAAATTACAGTGTTTACTTGCTGTGGTCCCCCATACTCTACCCACAAATTTGCGGCTTCCTCCAATGCCCTCCACAGCTGACCAACCGTTTATAGTTCTGAACCACTTACACCGACCCACCAGGGTAGTTGGATTTTCATGCGGTATTTGGTGAAGACTGAGGTCAGATACCATTTGACAATAATAGAGAAAGAGTGATATCTATGGTCCGAAGGCAGCAGATTTAGGAATAGAGACGTTACGTCAGGTTGTGTCATGGCAACGAAGGGTAGTGTTGAAGCATAAGAATCATTAGAAGAGAGGAGCTTGGCAGGTGCACATGCACCAAGGTTTGTGCAGGCTTAGTTTGAGGCTTCATCAACAATTTATTGAAAACGTTGAATATTTTTATGATAATCGAAAGGTGAAGGTTAATTTAACCACCTGCAGTCGTACATTTTAAAAGCTGTGCATTAATTCATATCACACAGCTGTCATATTTTACCGTCATGAGCTAAGCTACCTTTGTTTGCCACCGACACTTCGTGATGTCTGTCATATGGCAGATAAGAACACAACGCCTCTGTGTCCAGAATCAGGAAAGTGTGCCAGATGTTTCTGGCTGTGTGAAACGCGAAGAGTACCTTGAGAGAGTATCTTCAAACCAGACCTGGCAACATTTTTTACATCTGATTGGATTCTGAACTTACTGGATATCTGTGGCTTGTCTGGCTGGAAAGAGAAACACAGAGAATAGGGCCAGGCTGCAGCGAGGTGGAGGGTTGCGATTGTGAAAGTTTTTGTGTGGGCATGTGGACCGGGTGTGCAAGAGGTACACCGCAGTGTGTTTCTGTACGTGAGCCTGATCAACGTCTGACTGTAAATCAAACAGGGAGTGGAACTGGTGATGGCAGTTTGTGAAGCCACACATCTAAACTCAGCAGCTGCTTCAGTCTCACTGCAGTCTGAGAAATTTGGATACATTTTAACAAAAATTTGTTGCGATTTTTTGTACATGGACACAAGTTCTTTTTTTTTGTCTTTGTAAAGAAAAGTAGCGTTAGGTTTAGGCAACAGAACCAAGTTAGGTTCAGGAAAAATATCGTGGTTGGACTTAAATTAAATGCATCAAGTTCTGTTCAGGCAGCAGAACAAAACAAAGCCACTTTAGCTTTCAGAAAAAAACATCAAGAACGTGTCACTTCACAAAAACACTTTGGGACACAAACAGTCTAAAACTCTGTTCTTGAGGATGAACGTCCTGTGTGTGTTTGAGCCATCCACCTACCATAAGTGGTCTTTCTCAACGCTCACTACTACCTAACCTCTGACCATCGCAGAGGCATGTGGATGTGTTTCATTTGCTTGTCCACCACCAAAAAACGATTGAAATGACTTTCCATTAGCATTGTTTTCGTGCTGAGCGACAAGGAAAATATTTTATATTCGGGTCACGAATCACTAGATTTCAATTTCCTGACTATTTCACAAATTTCCATTGGGGAAGCACATGCAAACAAAAAAGTAATTTACACCACTTCATTACAAAATATGTTGAAAAGAGACATTCAAATTGTTCACGACATCAAAAAAACAAAGTGAAAATTGTATCTATCTGTAGCAAATGTTGAGGATTTCCCTTTCTGACAATAAGGCTATCAGATCCAAAAACTGTTGCTTTGCGCTCTGTCTTAAACCATGTCAGCTTGGTATCTACTTCTGGCAGGGCAAGGCTTTGATTGTCCCACACTCATTTTTCCCTTCTACATTTTTTTTTTTTTCTTTTCATTTTCATCCCAATTGCTTCCCCTCCCTGTCCTATTGTTCCAGCGACGTGGCGTGAACACAGCTTCCTGGATTCCCACTCAGCGAGGCGAAGGACAGCACTCCAACTCCCTGCCAAGACACCTTATCTGTGCCTGGCAGCCTGCAGACAGGATGGAGGGGTGAGGGCGGGGTGGGATGGGGGTGTGGGGTGTGGGGTGCGGGGTGTGGGGAGGGCTTGGAGAGGGTAAAGGCTACAGGAAGCGATGGGAAAATACAAGAAAGGGCTTGGTGGAAGGCGTATAGGTGAAGAAATATTGAAATGCTTTGCACAGGAGGTCTGTTTTGGTTTATTGTTCTGTTTTTCAATATAAAAATGCAACAGTCTATGTCAGGGAGTCAAGTCATGGAGTTATTTTGATTCCTTTGTCCCTAGTGTTACAGTTCACCAACCTTTATTCAACTAGCATACAATATAGAAGAGTTTAAAAAAAAACACATTTCATGTCCATCTACCAGATTCCTTGGGGAGATTAATAGAAGCATAATACTTATGTAACGTATTGACAAAACGGCAAAGAGGATTTGGACGGGAGAATAGACTGAGGGTCAGCACAACGACCTGAAGGGTACACAGCAGATTATTCTTTGCCGTCACATTAGTTGGCTGTTCAAACGTCCTCAGGGTCATGCATTGTGTCCACTTTCTTTGACATACTGAAAGAGCAAAAATCTCCCATATCTTCAGTCAGCAGTGGTGGACAGATGTGTTTTGGCCCTTTCAAGGCCATGTGGCTGCCAACTAGTGACTTTTAAAAAGCCGATTGCCTAATTAAAAGGTACAAAAACACAAGTTAACGGCGGTGGGATGATTCACTGGTCCCCTCTGTTTGAAACTGATAAGGGTGATTTATTTGACTTCTCAATTCTCTGTTGATGTCTTTCTGTTGTTTGCTGTAGTACTGAAGCATAACTTGACATTGAATTGATTTTTCGTTTGTGGACAAGATTGAAAGTTCACCGTTTTTCTCCAGCTCAAACTTCACATTGATTGGTTGTTTTTGTGTGTGTGTGTGTGTGTGTGTGTGTGTGTGTGTGTGTGTGCATCTGTGTGTTTGTGTGGACAGGAGATGTCTATAAAACCCCAGAAAGGGCTATGAGGAAGTTTTTTTTTTCACCCTCTCTGTGGTTTTGGGTACAAAAAGTCAAAATCACCCAAAGCTGGCACAACTTGAGTCAGAAGCAGCTGTAGCCTGCAGCCTCCTGAGCCCATGGGTTTAAGCTATATGAAGAAATATGGGAGCTGTCTATAGGTTGGGGGCTTAAATGTGCCATGTGTTTATACATTTTTCAGTTCCGTGTACTAAAAATAAAGAGTCAGCCTATTTCTTCAAATGTAATAATTCAGATTCAATTTCCGTGTTGTACAAAAATGCTGATTTCATAATTTCTCTTGACTAGAAAAGCCTAAACTATCTGAAATGACCTGATGTGCCTCACTAACTTATTCATTTTGGTTGTGATTGGTTCTGTTGTGCAGAGTGATTTATGGAATGCTTTCCTCTGACATCAGAACAAATTGTGTTCTGCAAAGCACCTATTGCTCAAAAATGGAATCATTTAGCAGGACTGCACTAACATGGACCATTTTAATATTCACTATGTACCCGTGCATATCGCTCTTGTGGAATTGAAAATATTTTAAAAGTAATAAATAGATGAAGATATAAAACCAATCCAGCTGCCTCGTTTAGGGTGAATCTCCTCATATCAACACAAAATATTAACATTATTACCGACAATTACTTGATTACATCAGATAGCACACCATTCTAACTACAACAGGATTAAGATAATGGATGTTGCATTCAGATCTGACTGCTGGTATGATGTATGTATTCTCTTTCCACTGTACACTGAACATTTTAAAGCAACAGCATTACTGCAGTAAAGGATGCACATATTGAACTTACTACGTATGAATATCAAGGGCAGTAACCCATGCTGACGTGGACCACGTCCTCAGGAATATGTTAATGATAGAAATTAAAATGAAACAACATGAGTGCCATATTTTTGGAATAGAGGAAAGAGAGGAAAGATACAGTCTATCTTATGAATCTCTGTAACTTGGAAGCAATTCAATATGCTGTATTCCTTTTCACAATTTAAGTCTTTTTCTTGTTTTTAATCCTCTGATTATTTATACATTTTATAAAAAGCCAACTGTTTTTTGTTTGCTTCTGTGGTGAAATATCAACCAGAATTAGATAAAATTGCATGTGGCTAAAAGGTAAGGAAACATAAAGGAATATACTAATATGAATCTGGTCTGTTTGTGTTTGCTTCCGTGTGTGTATGCTCAACAAAACAGAGTGTGAGAAGAGAAAAATAAAACAGATTTTAGAATCATTAAACAGCAGATTGTCACGGTGAGCGCTTAGCCTCTCAAATCCAGCAGGTTTCACATCATCTGGTGCGTTAATGCGCTGCAGCATCTCTCGACACGCAAAGTGAATCCCAGGAAATGACAACTACCCAACCACAACTATGCACCACAGCTGCAGTGGCATGCAGCTACCAGAGACCTCCACTAGATGTCAGCCACGCTCCTACATGTTCTCCGTTTCGCAGGAAGATGGAGTCCAAACCTGAGCAGAGGAATTAAATGAATCCACGTCGTTGGGACATTTGGGTAACACTATACCCTATTTTGCTTTCGCTGCCTTCGATGTGATACGCAGATGGAAAGATGCACGGAGAAGTATGTTCTCTGCACATGGCTGTTCAATCACTCCGGCAGATGCTGCTTTCATTCCACCTATCTCACTCTTCTCACTGTCATTCACTCTCTCTGCCTCTGCCAGGTTACTGCATTTGTGTGATGTTTCACCGAACAATATCAACATCAATGTTCAAATTTGACACCGACTAGTGCTGGGACATTTTGCGATCGATAAGAAAGGAGCCCTGTGGGGAAAACAGTAGAATTGTGGCAAAATAACGCTTCCTTATCAGACAGAATGTGTCAAAGATCAGATAATATTTAGTGTGGTAGACGGGGTCGTGTTGCCTATTTCTCTTTCTTTACGTCTTTTCTTGATATTTCCTTCTTTCCTTCCTTCTTTCCTTCCTTCCTTCCTTCCTTCCTGCCTTTCACACTCTATCCTAGCCCTTCATGCTTTCTCTCAGTGGGACCTCGTGCAGACTCTACCCAAACACTGCTCTCTTGTTTAGGGCTGGGCAAGCTCTCTGTCTGACCACTCCTTGGGCCTAATCGCAGCAGAGTTCTTTCCAAATTACAATTACCGATAAACACAGTTGGCTGATGGGGACAAGTGATTGTGCAGGCCATGGCGGCCAGTATCTGGCATCAGTCTAATTGTCACAAACAATCTGCCTCATTTCTATACCCTCGCTACCAGAGAGTGATTGCGCTGAGCACACTTGAGGGGCAAACCATTTATGGGTCCGCTCATTTGGGACCACTTTGAAGTGTTTCTCAAGAAAATGTCTCTCTCCTCAGCAATCTGCGTTTCGGGGATTGTCTCTAAACAGTTGTTTTAGTCCCTGGCGATAAACAGCCTCCATTTAGAAATATTTTTGATTCGTCTTCACAGATAGAGGGGAGAAATATTCACTGAGGAAGACACACAATTATTTATTTTTTTTGTTTGATGTTCATTTCCCAGGATGCTGCGAAAAAATAAAGTAACTTCTGTACATTTTCTACATCCAAAAAGGTGTGGTGCAACACTTTGCTTTACATTCTGATTGTACATGTGGGAGCTACACAATGAAACTGCAACCTTTTAATATACACATGCTTACCCTACTG
Organism: Cebidichthys violaceus; assembly: GCF_023349555.1. Lineage (NCBI taxonomy): Eukaryota > Metazoa > Chordata > Actinopteri > Perciformes > Stichaeidae > Cebidichthys > Cebidichthys violaceus. The sequence continues at coordinate 5,390,179 of NW_027176262.1, read as the reverse complement.
GATCAGGAAAGTTCCTTGCTCAAGGGCCCATTACCCATTACACTAAAACTTTTTCCTCCTCCCAGGATAAACCAGCAACCTTCCTGTCACAAGCCTGTTTTTCAGCCCTTTACACCGCCATGATCCCCTATTTAGAATTATATGAGTCCCACAGTTTCACTAGGCCTCATTCTGCCCAGATGTGAATTTAAGCTAATGCGTGACATGGGACTTGTAAGCGGTTTTCAGTCACTACTGGTGCACAGATTCTTCAACTGGGATGTAAAAAAAAAAAAAAGCAACTCCACATGTCTGTCTACATGTATTGTGTGTGTGAGAGTTTGTGAGTGACAGACAGGTTGAAGGCGATTAAAGAGAGGAAGTTACAACCTTGTCCTCTCCTCATCCATCCTGCGCTTCAACCTCAGCGAAGTCTGAACCCTCCCTCAGCGGAAAGAAAGAGGAAATGACCCTACTCAAACAGGAAGTGCTGCAAGGTGACCGGTAGCAGTCCACAGGGAGGTGGGGATGGTAATCTTTTATGTGCGCATGTGTGAGGCAGACAGAGAGGCTTTGGTTTGTGTTGGCCTACCTTTGGTCCTGCTAAACCACTGTTTTAGCAGTTTGGGGCAGGAAACAGCTGTGAGGCAGAGGTTAAAGTCTGCACACAGCCGTTTGAGGGTTACAGCGCGCTTGTTTGCCAAAATCAATCAAATTGCACGAAGCTGGGCTTTTACTGAGCTAGAAAACCACATCATGTTAGCACATTCAGTCAGACACAAGTTCCAGCACACTGTCAGTCATACTGTGAAACACATGGCCACCCTGACGGAGGTGGATCTTGTGACGATAGATTCAGTCACGGGGTTCTCGACATATTTTTAATCTCAGTGAGCGAAAATCTGGTAGAGATTTATGAATTAATTTATGGGCATTTCCAAGATGAAAGTGGCAATGAGCAACCAAAATATCAAGCAGATGTAAAAGTGAAAAAAGACGAATGAAGACTTGCGCGGAACAACGAGAGTATTTTTTCCGCGGCTTGCTATGACGACGTGTCACTTTCTGGGTAAATTAGTCACACCAATGGCTCAACCGGCCACATCACCACAATTCACAGGGTGTCTTCTCTGTGGCTTGTTGCTCTTGACAGTTAAGATATTCTTCCACTAATGAAAACCATAATATACTGCAAGCCGATAGATCTCTGTGTGCGTGCGTGTGAGCTCACCACTTTACAGAAGGTTGACTGTTATTTATAAAAACAATGGACACAGACATTTTGCCATTCGCTCCTGAAGCGCAGCCTGAAGCTAATTTGATTTGTATTCCCATGTTTTCCCAGTGATTCTACCTGTGGCTCGTCCCTGCTAGAGCGGTGGCATTTGGGCATGCAGGTCCCAAGAGCCTGTTGTCAGTTCTGTCAGGAAAAGGTGAAATGTGACACAAGCCTGAAGGCAACTCAGGCATTCAGATGATGTAATGGCAAAATAATCAAAACTGGTCAATTTCTGTTTAAATGATTTAAAAAAAGATATTAGAGCTCAGGGGATACGTTTTGCACCAGTGTGCAGTATCCATGTAGAGACGATGGACAAAATAATGTAAAGCAAATGTTTTACAATACCCCAAATTAAGCCCTATATACACCTCCAACATTTTCTCAACAACAATGAAATGTTTTGAGCTCCACAAAGGCCTTATTCACTGCAGTCAATTGCATTATGTTGCGCTAATGTTGCTTTGTCTGCAGCTCTTCTGTACGCTGGTTTTGGGCTCACCCGGTTGAAGCAGAGGTGTCTCCGTATTTGTCTGCGAGTTCAACTGTGAAACAAATAGAAAAGGTAAAACTCTAAACGTTTCGAAGATATGTTGCACACAATAGGTGGAAGACTGGGAGGCATTAGCAGGTAACAGGAGAAGCCCCCTTGGGACGAGCGGAGGGAGCTGGAGGGTAGACCAGTGAAAGATGCTGTCAGTCCCCACATCCATGACCTCTGCATATTATTCCTTGTACAACTCCACATAAACTACTGCAACAAGAGAGACACCACAACAACAAAAGCTGAGTCCCAAGGGAACCCCCCCCCCACCCAACCCCTCCTCAGGCAAAATACCTCATAATCCATTTCATGTCAAATCAGTTTAAGACACTCATATATTAGCTCAGACTTCTTTCTGGCACCCTGTGCCCCTTGGGTAGGAATGACGCTTTTTTTTTTGTTATCGCTCAATAGCTGATAGCAAACGGGTAATCTGTAGTGCTTTTTTAATAATCACCTGACATTAACTGGAAGCAGCTGGCAGTGGTATTTATAGAATGATCTGAAATTTCATTGAATCTGTTCTCCAGCTGCCGAGACTGCATCTGGCAAGCAGCCGGCTATACCTTGGTAGCCTGAGCCATTTTTCTCTCTCTCTCTCCCTCTCTCTCTCTCTCTCTCTCTCTCTCTCTCTCTCTCTCTCTCTCTTTTGTTGTCCAACAAAAGAGTTTTCATTGGAAATGAAATGGGAACAAAGCTAAAGTTTGGCAATGATTACATCAGTAGCCCAGCCTGGATAAAGAGTATTTGCTTCATTCGGGAAAGGAACCGCAGTGCTGCAATTTACCTAGTAATGACAAACAACTTTTTAACGGAGTAGAACCAATGCACCTATTGCAATACAAGCTTGAATACAGTGATGCTGTATTGAATACTGATGATGACATGCTCCAATCAAGGCAAATGTTTTCTATACATGAATATGATCTGCTATTTTTATCAGTTCACAGATCAGTGTAGGAGGACGTTAAGTATATTTTGATCCTCATATGTCCTGTCACCAGAGCAGACGCTCTAAGGAGCTATTTGCCGTACTCTGACTCAAAGTTGTAAATTATATGGCCAGTTTGAGGGTTGGTTTGGAAGCTCTCCTATGGCTACCGAGCACATTCTTTTTTTTTTATGGAATACAGTTCCTTAAAGCGAAATTCCATGCAAAAGTAGCATTCCCACATGTTTTAGCTATGGTAGACAGATTAACCTGGAATCGTAGATATGAACAGTTTTCTCTCAGACGTATGCAAAAAGTTGTTGTAACTGTGATTTAAGATGAAGTCATGCCTTGTGAGTCATTTACATTGACATTTTTTGACTAAACTTTAACTTAATTGGTCATTTTAGTAAAACTGTCTTTTTGCTTCATCTTAAACACAGACTTTGCATCTGGGCTGATTTCAGCGTCTCCTTCAAAGACGTTCCTGCAGGGTGTATGTTTGTTGTCATGGTTCCTTAGATCCCATGCTGTGCTTGTGGATTCAATCTCTTACAGTTGATTGCACAGTTTGTTCAAGACATCAAAGATTTTCTCTTTCTTTTTCTTTTGCCTGTTTTTTTCTTTACCTATGGAAGAAACTTGTTAAAAAATCTCGTACAGTGTGGTGAATTTCCTCATAGCTTTGATTGAACATGCTTTTTCTTCCAGCAGCTTTAAACAAAGTGAAGGTAAGAAAAACAGAAATGCTTTCGAGGGGGTTGTTGTATATTACACACACACACAACTTTGTTTATAGAGTCCAAGAATCTAAATCAATGATCTGCTTTTGCACGTCGCTCTACGCAGCTGTGCTGTTCTGTCCAGGAACCGCTCTGTGCCTTTACACGCCACACAACCACGCACACACATGAATGCAAACATACCATACTAAATTGGTCTAATATTTAAAGTCTATCTGTGAATCTGGCCGAGATTTGCTTGAATCCTCCCAAAGCCGTGCTGCGCCAGGATCTGTGGAATGCCACTCCCTCTGTGATGTGTCCCTCTGGATGAAACCATTACAGCTGACCTGAGTGGGCCTCACATAGCAACAGATAAAAGACCTTTGAGGTAAAAACAAGTCCTGCTTAAACATTGCAGATGTGCAATGCGAAGCCATGTAAGGGGTTATCAGAAAAAGTCACCTATATTTTAGCATGAATAACCTGGTGGTATTCTATATTTGTAGAATATAATAAGATTAATGTTTTGTAGTTTTTAAATACATATTTATCTTCCGTTTCAACAAACCAGGAAGTATTTAATTGTTGAGTTCATGATTTATTGTGTTTTTATATAAAAATGGTCCGCCTGTTTAGTTTAATTTGACATTTTGTAGGTTTTAGGTAGTTTCAGTTTCGGCAGTAAAAACTCATGTAATAAAGACGGGATTCAAATATCCGCAGTCATCTTTGAGTCGTCAACATTTCCTTTTAGTTAATTCGTGTTAGTCTGTAACACTCCAGATTCAGTGGAGACTCATCTGCGGAGGGCTGTGACTGAGCTTCTGAAGAATGCGTGTTAGCTTCAGGAACACGTGGCCCCTGTCTGACGGAGTTTGGTGTCAGTGTGGCATGTTCTGGTGAGGTGCACATTGGGAGCCTCGCTGGATCGCAGTCCTGTTTCTGTTGGAACACTGGGCCACATATTTGAGCCACATGTGTGTTTGAGACAGAGAGCCCAAATGAAACACACATTGGGACACAGAAGTGCTGCGTCTGCAGTTGGATTCCTGGAAGCAGACTCACGGCTTGACAAAGAGGGGATAACTGTCACGGCTGAAATGGTATTCCGGGAATTATTTGACGGACATCACATTGTTATAGTTTTATTTCTTTTTGAATAGTTTGGAAGCTATGCTACTGTGTCTGTAGGCCAAGGCGTGATGCAGTGACTGTCATTTTTTGACAGAGGGCAGCAGTAAGCCATTCAAAAAACAAACACGCTCTGTTTTGGTCTAAAACCAGAGCCACATGCTAAAGACAAGCCATGCACTTAAGTTTATCACACTCTGCCTAATTTGTCCAATTTAAGCTCGTTTGATTCATTAGTTGAAGATTGTTTGTCTGGGGAGAGCCAAACCGCCATTTGCTCCATCTCCAAAGCATATTTGAAAGTCTGCCAACCATATTTTTGGGTTGCATGCACATTGCTGCATTGAAACAATATGTCAGTTTGGAGCATGGCTTAATTTGAGCAATAGGCAAAATACGCTGGTTGAGCCATCTTGATATTGTGCAACAAAGTGCGTGACAAGGGGAGTAACAGAGGTTAAAAGACACTATCAACCTTCTGTCAGAACTTTTTTTTTTCTCTCAAATCTTTGGGATTGTTGTGTGGGCCTCTTGAGACCTTTTAATGACTGCAGTATTCCATATAAGAGAATGTAATGGTCCTTATGTGCCCCCTTGAAGAGTTTACATCACCCAGTGTGTGAAAGGTAATCTTCTCTATGACAGACTGTAAAGACAGTCAATACGTTTCTGTGTCCTTATCCTCACGGAACGTTTTTCATCGCAGCTCGAGCTGAAGTACATTTCATTCACGCTGCCGTCAGTTCAAAAACCTTGTCACTCAAACTTGAACACTTACTGGAAACAAAGGCAAGTATGACAGGGCGTGTGCATGAACTGTAACTGAACTCCACTGGAAATGATCCTGCATGTTTGTTAGGTCTTGTCAGTTGTTGTAAAAAACACAAATGTGACAAATTAGCAAAGTTCAACATTAGGCATCTTCCGCAAGATCACTCTAACTACAGACAGTGGGACGTTGCCTGTCACGGTGTGGCCTGGTGGAAAACTGTTATCTGTCAACATTGCATTCTGAGTGCTTGTCCACTGTTGTTTAAGACAGAGGGAGGGCAGGACATTTAAAATACTCAGAGAACTGTCTTGTTGGCATCCCCCGAGGCCCCGTCGATAGGCCGCTCTCGCTTGTCTTCATAAACAGAGGTTGCTCGGGGTACAAAGGGGGGGGGGGTTCATTCCTGCAAGGGTTCATGTACTTGAGCTTGGCATTTTTCATATTTACATTGCTCGATAGTCTCAGTAGATCTGTTTATGATTTGTCCCCCCTCACTGTTTGTTTGCAGTTCTTTCTTCTCAACTAATGCTCTCCTCCACCTCCCCTCCCTCCCCCTCTCTTTTTTATCTCCCTCTTCTGTCAGTGCAATATCCTGCACGATGGCGTTCTCAATGCACTCTCTCATTGTTCTTTGATATATTTGTGTGCGTCTACATCGGGACATATTTATATTTCAAATGCACAGAAAGGATGTCCATATCGAAAAAGATGACGTCTTGACAGCAGTTTCAGATATTTGACAAAAACATAGCTGTCTGTTGTGACTATGAAGTGAATAGAGACAGAAACAAGACTGTTTGTGACTGCACCAGCAAGTCTTTTTCCCCTGGCAAACCTGTAAAAAAAAAAAAAAAAAAAAAAATAGGCCACAAAATGTTGAGGCAGATCCATTTCCACTGCACTCAGTTTACTTTTAACTGTTTCAGCCCGTCTGTCCCACACCTGGTCGCTGAGCGTGGCACTGAACAGAGCACGCTCTGTTCTGCGCCCAGACAAATCTGCTGAGCCATACGGAAAATAAATCAGCTCCACGTTCATTAAACAAAAAAGCTGTGGGCAGATTTATTTCATGATTGGGTCGCTCTCATTTTTACCATCCGCTTAGCTCTTTGCCCTCTACTTTCTTCTTTCTTTTTTTCTCCGCCTCACATATTTAACTCTCATCTCAATCCTTTTGGCTCCTTGTGGAGCAAAAAGGCCCCAGCTATGTTTCTCCAGTGGATCCTCTTCAAAGGGGGACCCATGTGTATTGATTCTGTGTATCCACCTCTTTGCTATCTCTTGCGCTGCGGTTTGTAAAGTGCTGTGAAAAACGCTGGCCCAGCCACCTATGTTGCTGCATAATGAGCCAGTGAAATGTCCCCTACCTGGAGAGCCTGGGCTCTCTGAAACAACACAGACGAACCTGCACAAATAAACTAATCTGTTTACAGAGAGGCGAAGCCCTCGTGGGAATAATCAGCGTATTAGGGTCAGATAGTTCAAAGTGTGCTATCTGTTTTCCCTCTTTACCCACACTTACGGTCTTTGATACAAAATCCCCATGCCCCGTCCCCAAGGGGCAGCAGTTTTCTAGGTTAAAATCCACTAATTCTCTCTCTGTTTCTTTCTCTCTCTGCGTGTCTCTCTGGCACTCTCTGTGAAAAAAAAAAAAAAAAAATGTTGATTTGTTATCATTCTGACTTTGCGACGCTGGTGCACATTGAGGTCACAGAGCAGAGCAACTGTGAAACCACAGCGCCCAAATGTGACATTCTTGTGAAAATAAACGTGGAGGTTTAGTCAGTTTCATTTAAAGTCTTGAGAGATTGTGTTGATTTGGATTTGGACTCCCTTTCCTTTTTGAAACTCAACTGCAGAACACTCGCGGTAATAAATCATAAAACATTTCAGAAAAAAACCAAATAGTGGCTGTAGTTTGGCTTGTTATTGTTACTGGAACATGACTGGGGCCTTTGAGAAGTATCACCTGTTTAACACAAATCCAATGGCCTTGTCTCTGCCCTCCCAGCTGCTGACAGTACAACTAAATTTGAGCTGCTATCAGCTCCATCCTACCAGCATCCTCTGAGGAAGGAAGCAGACCAGGCTGCATCAGTGCCCCACGAGCTTCACACCACCATCTCCTACAGGGACGCTGGTTATTTTTGGACCGAGGGCGGATCGCATTACGACTACGAGAAGACCCCTCAGACAGGAAATCACCCAGCACGCCACCCGGCAGCTCCTGCATTCTTGGCTCTCAGCCGGGCCGACTGGACGCTGGTTGGTGATTCAGCTCCATATGCAGACGGTGTGATCAGAGAGAGGAAAGCCTTACAGAACAAGAGAGACCATCTTCCTTTCAACTGCCGATGACCTCTTCCCCTCTGACATCTCCGCACACACAACCCCTCAGCACAGTGGGACACGAATATATACACCACCACGTGCACTTCAATTTTTACAAAAAATACCAATTGATTTGTGTGTACCCAAAAGCACTTTATTTGACATGAAATAAAAAAAGATACCAGCATGCTGCATATTTATAAATACATCAATAGCTTTTTTTGTTTTAAATAATATTTCATTTGGCTCGTCTATTTGGCTCAAATGAATGGAAATACATAGCTCTGCCCATCAGTGCCCTGCTTGGTCATTCATGCTTGCATATATATTACTCTGTAAGCTTAAGTGAAGCTTTTTTTTTTTTTTTTTACAGTTTTTCATGCTTGCAAAAGAAGATTTGATTCCGCATTGGTTAAAGATTAAATCAAGCTTCTACATGACTGAACTATTTGCTGGATCATTATCGTACACCAGCAAGACACTGCATATTGTAGTCATGTGTTGTGCTGTTTTTTTTTCTTCTTTTTCATATGAACATTCTTTGGGTTAGCTGAAGAACCACACAGTTATTATGTGGTAAATATCAAAGCCTGTGCGGCCACCGGGTCTGAAGTGGAGAGCGTGGGAGGTTTGCGACATACCCCCGAATTCTCTCCATCTGCCCATTGAAAAAAAAATGCATGGACTGTGCATGTGAGTGCAGCTTGTGTGCATGTCTGTGTGGCTGGGAGAGGGGAGCCATGCTGCAACTATTGAGGTTGTTTGGCCTGTTTTTTCAGTGGACTTCCACCTCATTTCAATGAAGCATCATCACATCCTCAGCCAAACCCCTCCTGGGGGAAATCCTCAGTGAGGCCGTATGAAATGTTTTTTATAGGTAATAAGTTTCAGAAATGTTGTGGATTGATGGTGAAGTTAAACAATATCTGGACATTGATAATTCAAACTGTCAAGTTAAATCCAATCGGAATCATTTTGTGTCACTTGCCACGGTTTTGTTTTTTTGGTTTGTTTGTGCGTCTCTGCGTTTTAAGAAAAAGGAATGTGTGCAAGTGCCTGGTTTTATTGGTGTTCACATCAGCCTGACCTCAGGGTGTAAAGGGCTGTTGCTTCACCGTTACTTCGCCAGCTCAGGTTACACATCACCCATCCACCCCTCGGAAAAAAAAAAAGAAGCAAAACGGAGGTGACCACAGCCTGAAACAGTCCTTCTCTCTCTCTCACATTTGAATGCATCAAATACCCACAACACCACATAGCGTTTGGCATCCATTATGTATTGTTATGTATGGGCTAATACAAGTTAAAGTAGATCCAAAATGCACTCATCATTCAATCACTTCATTTCAACTACAAACACACTCATGCACTAACTTCTTAGTCCAGCTGCGTAGGTAAGTGGTAGTTATAAAGTGGTGACCTTAGAAAGAGAAATCTGGAATTTATTTTGTCAGCTCACATTTGACCTCTGCCCTCGAACCACAACATGAAAATATGCGTAATCGCCCTCCCACAGAGGGATACTTGACACTATAATAAATGCTGAAAAGGTGCACGTCCTTGAGAGTATGTGTACAGTCCCCAAAAGTGCAGTTGTTAGAGAGTTACCCTGTGGTGTGGGGTTTCAGCTCAGTAATGGACGTAGTCGGCCCTTGCAGGACTGTGTATGTTGCTGACATCTATATCACTCTGTATTTATGAGTCGGGTGTCTGAACTCTGATGACGCCTTGTCTTGTCTGCTGAAATGTGCTCCTCAAAAAGAACGAGCTATTGAAGTACAGAGTGCGGAACTTACCCATTACTATGGCAATCGCTTAGCCTCCTTTCATGCCCATTAGCATCACAAGTAGGGTAATGGGTGTAAAGAAATGGGAACCTACGTGTGGGGGAAGGTGTATAACTCTAAAAGCGTCATTCATCATGTTGTTGTTTTTTTTTTCTCTTTAGGAAGCAAATAGCCTCACATCTCATTTCTTATCTGTATTCGATGCAGGACATGCATCCTTTTACTGTGTGCAAAGGGCAGCAGCTGAGGAAGCTAGAAAACAGACCAGAAGCTAACTATAAATAAATGGACTAATGGTGAACTTCTCGCCCATACAGCCTTGCGTACAGTATTCATTCGTCTGAAGGTATAGAGAGAGTGAGGAAGAAGGAGTCAACCATCTCCCCCTCTTTCATCATTTCCCCACTCCCTCACCGCCGCTGCCCCAGAACCCACCTTCATTAAAACTCACTCGAGGGTTATGAATGGGCCTGTCTGGCCCGCGGCACGGCCTTGAGAGCCCAGCTGGTTCCTATTAAAGACTCTCACCGTGTATGTGTGTGTGTGTGTGTGTGTGTGTGTGTGTGTGTGTGTGTGTGTGTGTGTGTGTGTGTGTGTGTGTGTGTGTGTGTTGCTGGTGGTGCGGGTGAGAGAGAAAAAGAGAGAGCGAGAGCGCGCTCAGTCATCTGACACTGAGGGGTAACAGGTTCTGGTTTTTTCCCCGACAGGTAGCTCTGATGAGACCCAGAATTCAGGTGCTGCCAGAGCAGACCAGAGGTGGGGAGGAAGGAGGGGGGCAGTCGTCTGTGGGTGAAGTGGAGTTGGAGAGAATACATGTAACCTTTGTTTTCAGGCCTTATAGGGTGTCCATCTGAGCCCCCTAAAGTTACAACAGGTTGAGAACCCCTGCCCAAGACCCTTTTTCTTCAAATATCCTCCTCCTCATCCCTCACTTCCTTTTATTCTCATCTTTCTCCCGCTTTCACTCCCTCCCCTTCGTCTCCCACTTATGCCTCTTTCACTGTCTTTCCGCTCTTCCTCTTTCACCTGCCTGCCCTTCGTAATTTATAGTAATAAATTAGAAGAAGAAAAAACGTGTTGTCCTTTCTTTGCTCAGACATTATTTTCCTGGCTCCGATCCAAACACAAGGATGGGATATGGGCCCTGAGCCCAGACATTTTGGACCCATTTTTATGAAAGTGTATAAATCTGACTGAGCCACAGAGGGAGGTATATATATTCTCAGTCTCATGGCCTTTTGTTCTCATGTTGGTCTCTTATTGCAGTGGTGGACAGGGGTGGGGGGGGAGAGTTGAGGGCTGAAATAAAACTGTACAAATGAAGAACCTATGGTACAGTAGCTTAATGTGTTATCCAAACCAGGGTAGACTTTAGACCAGGGTAGACAAGTTTGAGCCTTACTGGTCAATTTGTTAAGGAGAATAATAAGAGTTACAAGATTACTATGATTGTAGAACATAATAAGAACATAAATCCATATTCCCTCATAGCCTTTAATGCTTTGACCCACATGACCCACTGTGTGTTGACAAATGTCATGTTGACATGTTGAGTGTCAGATGCTAGATAGCGGTACATGAACGTGGTCATGGTGACACGGGAGATAGAGACATGGAAAGAGAACATTTATTTATGGTCGCACTTTGTTTGTTGGACAATATGGTTTAAATTGTGTCCACTCACACAATCTCCCTCCTCCCTCTCCCCACTTTGTTTTCCCAGGCTTGTTTCAAATCGCCTCACTTTCGTTGGGGTTTACATTCTCATGCCCTCCCAACCGCCAGAACCCCCCCCCCCCCCCCCCCATCTCCCACCCCCTACAAACTTTTTTTTGTTTTTTTTCCCCCCCTTCTCTTTCTCCCATCAGTGACACCCTCATTCACAATAGAAACCTATACCCCTCGACCATCCTACTGCTGCACAGTGCAACACATGTGCTTCCAATTAGGCTTTCTTTTGTGAAGAAGTGAGGCTCCTCAGACCACCGCCCCCTTCTTGTATTCACACACACCCCCATGTTAGTTCACATGAACACATATGGGTACGAAACATCAGGAGCCCCCTCCTAGTATTGAGTTACCCACTTTGGCACAATGCAAATTCATGTCATCAGTCATGTCGCTGCTTAAATGTCCCTTCCATTGCCTGCCTCACATTCAGTGTCTTAAGAGGACGTGTGAATGGGTCAAATAAATCAGTAATGGTAGATTGTGTGCATGTGGATGTACTTGATCGGTGCATTTGTCAGGAGATTCTTTCAGATGTATGAAGGAATGCCAAAGTGGACAATGTAACCATACATGTCTTTGTTTTTTTTTTTACATACACCATTAACTATTCATTCAAACTCACATCACAGCAAGTATGATGTGAGTTTGCAACAGATAAGTCCCTTAACTATGTTCCCTGTAATTAGATATGTTAAAGTCATTAGTGTTTGTCTCTTGGGAGCTGTTCCTGCATTGCAGCCCACTGAAAGTCACACTGTCGGTGATAAGAAAGTAACCAACTTTGTGAAGTTCTGGTTGTGACCACTAGAGGAGCCCATATAACACATAAACACCTCAGTCAATGCTGTGGCTGGTAAGAAGCAGTCAAAAATAGTTGCTGGTGTACAAGTTTACTGCAAGTCTTTTTTTTTTTTTATTTTTTTTTATTAGTCACACTTAAGTGAAAATCTTTGCAATCAGCTTTGCAATCATCTTCCAACCGCTAATGGCTAATGCGGTCTCCTCTGGCCCTCAAACAGCCGAGGAGTCTTGGAGGTCTTCCATCACACATCATCCATTATTACACTGTACATCAACTTCAACAAAATGGGATGTGAGCATATGTGCACACACATGTTAGTTCATTGCTTACCGGTGCCTCGCATAGCAGCATTGTTGAAGTGCAGTTGTTTTCTAGGCCGCTTCTGCGGCTTGTGATTGAAATTACTGTTGCCAAGGAAACGCTCTAATTTGGCTTCACTGTAGACATTGTGGTTTGAGCAACAGGTGCCTGTTATTTTTGGTTGCTTTGTTGCAGGGTGCTATGTGTTAAAGTACCTCTGTTTGTGTGTGTGTGTGTGTGTGTGTGTGTGTGTGTGTGTGTGTGTGTGTGTGTGTTTGCAAGTTTGTGTGCTGATGTGTGTCGTATGGCATGCTACCTTTGCATCTTCAGAGGGACAGAAATACACAGCCGCAAGCTGAGACAAGCAGGAGCAAATAAGCCTCTGCGGTTCGCTGAGCTCCACACCCATGGGATCCATAGCATTTGTTTACCTACCCACCTTGAAGGTGTGAGATTTAGAAGAAAAAAAAAGGTTCTTTAAACCTCGTCTTCGTTCACACAAGCAAATCAGGCATGAGGAAAAAAAAAATCAGGTTACCAAAGTTGTTGTGCGCTCTGAATCAACCGCCACTCAACTTGACCTTTCAATTTTTCCATCGCTCTGTTTGGGTTTTGAGCTGACAGGTTGGCTAAGAAGACGCAATCTGATTAGGCCTCACAAACGGCAACCATCTATGTGTGATATGAAACCGAGAGCAGGCCACGGTTACCATTAATTTAAATGACAGATGTGAAGACATCGCACGTCTTGAGACACAGCCTCTTCAACACCTTGTGAAGTATAACTAATTTGATTTGATTGTTATTGAGATATAAACCTATGAAGAGGCAAGACAAGTGGATTTCTTTTATCACCTTTCACACGCAACATTTTAAATAGAAGGCATACAAAATTCTTGAACCATCACACAGCAATTTACCTTTCTGGTAAATAAAGAAAACTTCAAAATCGGAGGTACCATGCAGCCAGAGAGCTGCTTTGGGTGTGTCTGACACTTACACAAACAGTCATAGATGCACACTGACATGCAAATGCACGCTCGCAAATATGCCTCACTCTACTAGTTCCGTTACACATTCAAGGCATTTAGTGATAAATGTCTTGCAACCAAGAGGCTCTTTTGACCTTAGCCACCGTGTCCAGCCCACCGCAGGCCCCAGGGAGTCCACCTCCCTTTGACCTCCTCCTGCCTGGCTGATCTATGTTTGAGAGACAGAGAGACAGAGAGACAGAGAGAGAGAGAGAGAGAGAGAGAGGAGGGGAAAAAGAGTTCTCTTACCCTGTGACCTCTCTCCAGGCCCTGAGCGGGGAGTCGGGTTGAGCCCACCACGCCACATGAGGCCCCGCTGCGTGGTGCTCTCCTCCTCTGTTATTCCAACTCTCTGGTTACAGTCCTAAACCCAAGGGGGTCTTTAACGGGGGCCTTGGGATCACAGGCCTGACTGTTAACAGCTCCAAGGTGAAAGGCCTCGGACGCTGCCCTAAGCCCTCCATGTTACATACTCCCTTGGCTTAGCAAACTCCTCGGAGATGTCAGCCTGCTCCTTGGGGTTCTCCTTTTGGATGTGCGCTGCTTAGTTTGTGTCTAGTCCTGCCTAGATAACATGGTATTATAGTACCACTTTTGCACAGTGTAAATCTGGCATTTAGCTTTTTATGTCAACATATAATTGCACAAATTCATTTTTCAAAGGCATGGCGCCAAATGCATAGATAATTAAATCTGCATGTGACTGATAACTAACTGGCCTGCATGCCTGGATGAATGGAGTCATCAGTTTACTTGAGTCGGACATGTCATGTCATTCACCCAATCGCCATGGATATTGTTTACCCCTCACGCAATGATGGATTGCAGGAGAGAAAGAGTGAACTTCTAATAATTTAAATATATGCATGCTTGTCAACTAAGTATTCAGCTGTTGTTTCAGCCCCTTTCCTGACCTCACAATTTATCTTTTTGACAGTGTCAGCTCAGTGAAATTTCCCATTATCTCTCGAACCATTATCTGCTTATGTACCACATTTAAACCTGTCAAAATCAATCCAAACGTGGTAATTGATGTGCGATCCGCTGCAAGCCCGAAGACCCTCTGCTTATTTTGTCAAAATTACACTTGTCATCTTCTATCCAAGGACATGCCTCTCAAGATAACAGTTGTTCTTTTTCCCACAGGTGTGATTTGTCTCCGCTGTCATTCGCATTTGACTTGTAATGCCCCCCTCTCTCAGTTAATCATATTACTTTTAAAGATTTGCTCTTTATATTCAGGAAAACTCTTTTTGGAAAACATCTAAAGTTTAGCGTTGTTTGATTCACGGCATCCAAGACAAGTTGAATAGAATAAACACAATACTAGAGCTTATCTCACGAAATTGGCTCTGATGCAAACACACAGAGTTGATTAACACCCATTATCCCGATCAATAAGGGATTGTTGCAGTGTCATAAGGGTGGGCCCAAACGCGAACACTGACACAGACGTTGGTGAAGCTGTGAGAAGCGTTATTACGAGACGATCTGAGGTTGCTCGAGGGTAGCAGACAGGGTGACGAGCAAAAATGCAGTCAGGACGACAGGAATCCAAGAGCACAGGGAACAGACACCAATTAGTTCAGGTGCAAGAATACAAAGGAAACGTAACTAACAAGGCTTGGCCTGAGCATAGCTGCAACAGTTGAGGTAATGATCTGGCCGTGAGTGGGTGAAGAGCCGGGGTGGATATGTTGCAGAGACGATGAGCTGATGGTGTGTGAGGGAGGGAGGCGATGAGCCAATTGCAGGTCGGTGTGTAGGTAGACTGGGCCCAGGTTGGCGACAGGACAGAAAGAAACACACACACACACACACACACACACACACACACACACACACACACACACAGAAAAGAAAGTATGACAAGAAGAGTGGGGAACAAAGGGAAACACAAGGGAGACGGAGACACAAGAGAGTCTGGTAGATGGATCGTTTCAAGCCAAATCATCATCTTGGCTTCCACAAAGAAAAAATTCTCCACAAGTTTTACTGCCGTGTCCACAATAAACAAACCTCACACATTTATTCCACAATTGTTAACATAACTAACAATGTTTCTTTCCTTTTTTATTTTTAAACATTCACTTAGTCTGACTCAACTTGTGCAAAACAGCATTGGCAGATGGTACATTGTGATAATGATTGCACTGTTGTGTCTGGCCTTGCTGAGGATTTCCTCTGGGAAGTGTCTGGCTGCAGCTGTAATGATGCTCCATTGAAACTGGGTGGAGGTCCATCCCTTTACAGCTTAACAGGCTGCTTTAGGTGAAGAGCAGGATGACACTCTTCCCTCAGACACACATTCCACACACACACACACACACACACACACACACACACACACATATGCAGACGAAAAGCCGGACTGCTACTTTCCTAAATAATAGTTGCACACATCACCAAAGCGTTGGTGATGTGTGCAACTATTATTTAGGAAAGTAGCAGTCCGCACAATTCCAAATCTTAAACCATATATCAGATGCACGGTAGTAGAAAGGAGCGATAGAAACAAAACCCCGGCTCTAATAAATAAAGGGTCTTCTTAATCACCATGAGCAGAAAACAAATGCGTTTCAACTGGAATTCTAACGATGACGCAACAGGAAGTTGTTTGTTTTTTCTTTAACAATCTTTAGATAACTCTCTTCTCTTTTTGTTTCCGACAACACAATCCTGAATGATCATCATGCACTTCGGTCTTGTTATGCCGTTGCTTGCTTGCGTCTTCCATGACCCTTGAGGTTCTACAATCTCAGTCACGCAGACACCTCACACCTGCGCTGGTCAGCCAGCGGCCTTGCTCCCCTATTGTCTCCCATCCTTGCAGTCGTGACCCCGAACGCCACACAGCAGGGTTCTGTTCCTATTTATACTGGAGGGGGTTTCCTCCTCTTGTATTGTTGCTGTTTGCCAGCACTTCCTCCATTCATTCACTGACCTCTTCTCTACTTCCTGTTTGCGCGACCGACAAGTGGTCATCCCAAGGGCAGTTTGGTAAATCCTTAATTACTCCGGCTAAAAGGGTGGGGTTGAAGCAGCATGGAGTGTCATATATGGTCACAATATCCTGTTGGACCAAATTGAAGTGCGGTAAATTAATTCTATTCATTCATTTTTTCATTACTTTTTGTGCGTACATACAATGGGTACATTTTGGGGTTCAGTGTCTTGCTCAAGGGCCTTTTATCACATTGGCAGGAAGAAGTCAAGCTTGAATAACAAATCTTGGGATCGATGGATCTAACTGCTAGTAGCAGAACATCAAGGAAACTGATGTTTTATTGCACTAAGTAGAATAAAAAAATGTAATCAACTAGCCTTCACTGAAATGTACTTCTTAACTCAACACTTACAGACTTAAAATGCCCAATTTAGACATTTAAAGTCCTGTTTAAATATGATCAGTGTCAGTATTCACAAATTCTGTGGCTAACTTTTAACAGCAGTGCTTATTTCATCCATATTAATTAAAATATCTATCCAAATTCTTACTCCGACTAACTTTTCTGTAACTTTTTCTTGCCACCAAGGACCCATTATTTATCAATTTATTAAGATCCAGGCTGGTGGTGTGCAGTCGCCTCTGATTGCAGAACAATCTGTGAGTTCCACTTCAGATCTCATGTCCCAAGGGAGACCTTTTTATAGTTTAACAGGAACCAAACCTCCCATGTGGCTTCTACTCATCTGTGCGAATGACATAGTTTTCTTCATAATTTATCTCTGTTATTTTCTCCTCTGCTTTATGTTCCTCACACAAAGTAATCAGCAGTCATGAGGGAAAAGTGAGATTGTTTTTTTGTGGTGATGGTGAAGCGAAGGGTTAAAAACTGGAACACAATGATACTTTTGCAGCTTTAACTCCAAAGTATAATCACATGCATACTTGCCAGTTTTGTGCCAGTCTGTTGTTTCTCAGAGACTATGGCCTCAGGTGTTTAGAGGAGCAATTGAAAATAAACAATACAGTTGACACTGCGATTCAAACTCAGACAATTAGCAGCACAATATAAGCTGAAGCTCTGGTGATACCAGTGCATTGCTCACCATTGATGCATACTTCACTTTGTTGCCCGGCCCAAGTTAAAACTATGGCAGGAAATGATGTAAATGGTGACCCGGAGAGGCAAAAACATTGTATAAAGGGAGTCTCATGAGAGTCTGGCTGACAATGGATCAAAATGAGACCAGGAACAATGGAACACGAGTTACTGACAACATTCACAGCCTCGACCAGATGCTAGTGTGAGAAAAAAAACCTCTAGTTTGATTATTTGGACCTTTGAGCTGTTAGAGCCAAGGGTACGGCCCACCTGGATGTTACAAAGCCTCATCATAGAGAGATGGGAGGCTGAACTCCGACTCATGGGCTCTTATCTCATTCCGACATCTGTTTGCACTGGGTCTTCCAGATGTTTCCTGCTTGGCTTCTGCTGATTCTTACTAGGGCCAAGGGCCTGCGCACTTGCCTGTCCTCCCAGCTCAGTGTTGGTGCTAGACCTTTGGGTCCCATTAAATGTGTTTACCTAAGACCCCACACTGATAGTAACTTGGCGACAAGGCTAAATCATATTCCAAATGTCATCATCTGTGGGAGAGGCAAGTTATTTTTGATATGGGACAAGTGCTTTGGGCTTCAAAAGGCACAAATGGGAGGGTTTTCGCTGAGTACTTTTTCATCCAATGGACATTATGTAACTGAACTCTATCTGCTGCGCTAAGGCACAGTTAAAATAGTCAATCAAATGTGATAATCTGCCAACTGCAGTCCTTCAGGCCTACGTGACTTCATTCACTGTTTATTTCAGAAGCTAATAATGTCCTTTGTTTCGTTTAAGAGACAGGTTGGATGACAGCCAAAGTCACCTTTCCACTAAATACATTCCCGGACTGAAATGTGAACAATGACTTTATCAATACTTTTATATCTGATGTAGAATTTGCTAGACATTCAAGAGACACGTACACAGCCTTGTTACTATGAGTCACTGTAGCATGATGTATTTGGCTTTTTTTTTTTGTTAAATAAGTGTGACGAGAAACGGGACATTGTGACATGTGACCGTGAGAAGTAAGATTTCAGTTAATTCTGACCACAAGTAAGACATTTGTTAAAGTGGGTTAAATCAATATTTTACATTGAAAATGGATCACATGATTGTATGTGAAGGGTGTCGCATGTAGAGATGAACTCACAGATTGTACCCAGTTATCACCCAACTCTGCAGCGGCTACAGCAAGCAGCTATGTTTATCAATCAAAGCATTTCAAATGTACTGTATGCTTGTTCCCCAGCAACCTAGCTGGAGACCAATCTAAGCAACTAGCTGGAGAACATAGCAGAGCATTTATAAGATATTTCTGGATATTAACCTTAGGAGTTGGTGGAGACCAAAAATATAGCAAAAAAGGAGAATGAACATTCACAGGGTGGACATAAACACAAATCCAAATGCATGCTAATGTTGCTCTGTGTCTACTGAATGAGCTAATAGGCAACTGTTAGCTAACAGGTTAGCAAATCAAAGTCAGCAATGCTTGTTTTTGCTGCCTCTTGCAGCCAAAAATCGGTTATTACTGGTATAAAAGAGCTTGTATAAAGAGCGTTTTTCTCAACACAGTTATTTTGATGAGTACTTTACCTTTTTTCTCAAAGCAACAGTACTTTTTGTTGAGTACTCTTTTGCTGTACTCTAACAAACACTGCGTTTATGACAAATCACTGTTCATAGCAGTCATATTTTGAGAACTGAAAATAAATAAGGTTTGTGCTTTCAACATATTTTGGCTACTTGTATCACTCAAAACAATTTGCCAAGAATCTGAACCATAATTCCTGAGAAACGGGATTGATAAGCAGAGTTATAATCAGAACTTGACAAATCTAAGTGATACCTGACCCTGCTGAAGGCTCACACACAAGACCTGTAAGCACACATGGGGATTGCATCGCACTTGATATAAGTACAAATAGGATCTTTCTAAAATATGTTTTCTTCTGGTTCTAGCTTTATTGGTGGCTCACTTGGTAGTCTTACAATACATTTTCATTCATTAATCATCATTTCATGCACAGTGAAAGAGCCACTGGTCATGAAATAATGCGTTTTTATAACTTCACCCCAAACCTTGGAATCACTAATGATGGTGAACACTGTCACCACCCCCATGAATTGATCCACGCTTTGATCTTCTGCTTAAGTGGCAAATGTCTACAAGGCCTGTATCTGAGCAATGCAGGGATCAGTGGTTTACTGCAGCTTGATAATAGTTGGAGACAGTCTCTTGCAAGATGCTGAGTTACTCTATCATATCTGACAGCAGTGGAGACTGCCTGCCTATCTCCTGTCTCATCCTCCTCTTCCTGATATTCTTCTCCAAATTCTCCATCCAACCCTCCTCCCTGCTAAACCACATTTATCTCCCCCTAACCCCATTCCTCCTGTACTTTCTACTTCCTCTCATTCCTCATTGCTCTATCTTTCCTCGTCCTGCTGCCTAAACCAAGATTGGTGTAGCAATGGAACAAGCTATAATTAAGTTGGACCTTTAACATCATTTATAATAATTTCTAACAAAGAAACAGACATTTAAAAAAAGACATATTTGTAACAAATTAAAGTGTATTATTATTCCATTAGTTTTTAATTACAAGTTATTTTTTTGTTATTGCTCCAGAGAGCAAACACCTCTCTTAAATTCCTACACCCATGCTGTGTTAGAATGTAAAACAGAACACGTTTAACTCTATGCTCGGAAAAATAACATCTGCTAGAACGCCCGGCACAAGGTGTCTGTCACGCTAGGCTGCAACGCTGCAAGGCGAGAAGAAGACTGAAGACGAGAAGCCGTAGCACTTATTACATCATGAAATGAGTGTCTGAAGCCTGCAGACATATCACAGAGACATTGTCTGATGGTTTGGCAAATGCGTAAGCGCCGCCTCTCTTAGCCCACACACACAAACAAACCCAGAACCCTACATCACCTCAGTGGTTCATGATGATTTTTATTTTTGTCCTGCTGCAGATCATGAACTCTTCTAGAAGAGAATGAGAAGTTGAATGCGTCAATTTCCAGTGAGACACCAATGGCAGATGAGATGATCAACTTGACACAGTTGTGATTCACTCACATGTTTTTAAGTAGT
This sequence comes from Cebidichthys violaceus, assembly GCF_023349555.1. NCBI lineage: Eukaryota > Metazoa > Chordata > Actinopteri > Perciformes > Stichaeidae > Cebidichthys > Cebidichthys violaceus. Next base: position 5,369,680 of record NW_027176262.1, on the reverse strand, counting down.
TTAATAATCCAACTGTTTACTGTCTGTGGCATTGTGGTTTCTCCTTCTTGCGTCACTGTGAAGCAGCAGTTCTGTCATTGCTCCTGCTTATTCATTTGAAACCATTTTCAGAGAAAAGATACTTCAGCAACAAAGTGCCACCACCTGGAAATGCTGACGAATACAGAACATTCGACAAACAGAGAAGAACCCTTTACGTACACAAGTATCTGTCGGTTCAATGCGACAAAGATGTGACATACCCTGTATGGATGTAGCAAAGGAAATTGTAGCCTGTCCAAAACCCTCCATGTAAATCTGATATCAATTTTGAGTTATTTCTAGCAAGCGTCTATTCCTAGTGAGTTACTGTACTCACACCACTGGCACTGGTATACACTAGCTTTAAGGCAATGGGATCTATTTAATATCCTCCTACGTTTCATTTGAATTATAAGGATCAGAGCATATTTATGGGATGTACTGCCAGAATGTGTGATTCTTTCCAGACCGTTTGGCACAAAGCTTCGCAGAGTGCCCTGCAGATGGTTCTTTTATTCACCTTATCTGCCTTTTTATTTTTTTCGCTCTTTCGTTCTCATTTTTCTTTCATAAAATGCTCCGGCTCAGTCTTTTTTAGAGAAACGAAAGAGGAAATCCATCAGATCTGCAGTGGTGCACCGTACCTCTGGGCTCATAAATTGTACTTTCCTCAAAGTAGCAGGAAGCACAGGCCTAATAGGGTGTATCCTCCAGGTTTCCTGTTAGGTTAACCCATTGGGTCTGGGGCATTCTACCCTGCCATTGGATCACAAGGCACGACCCCTTCTTTCCCTAATGCTTGAAATGAATGGACCTATAATGCAGTCAAGCTGCAAAGTCACCATTGAACATTTTTTTGTACTGCATTGTTATGTATATTTTGCGCAATGCTTTTTATAGAAACAAAAGCCACCAAACCCCAAGCTAGCCTAAAGCCACGATTATTATTATTATTATCATTATTGTTGAAGATGATGTTATTCCAGGCTGGTCACGGTGTAACAGATAATGTCTTGTTTGCATAGTGAAGAATGATCAAGAAATCCCGCATATCAAACAGTTATTGAGTTTCCATACCATTATAGGGATCACCACCAGTTCAGATGCACACATGCATACACTATTTCACCACTTGATTCGATTCCGAGCTCTTCACTCAGTCTCTAGGGGATGAAGTGGGACTGGCATCGAAAGGGTTAGATCTGAGCGCACAAAACTCAAGCCAGGAGCAAAAAGAGAGAGAGAGAGAGAGAGAGAGAGAGAGAGAGAGAGAGAGAGAGAGAGAGAGAGAGAGAGAGAGAGAGAGAGAGAGAGAGATGATCAGGTCCCCCATCTGGATCCAATCCCACCTGGGCCCGGATAAAAATAGAGGCTTTGTGATGGGCCACAAGCGCACTAGTCCTTCTTCTTCAAAGGTGTTAGGGGGAGGAGTGCAGTGTGGGTCCACGTTTATCCTTGATACTGACCCACGATCTTCTCTTCATTTTAACTTAAATCTATTTTTACTTTCATGACTGGCCGAATGAAAAAGGAAAAAGACGTTTTAAGTGAGGCTGTACAAGAAGCGCTCTCCCTGTTTCCCTCTTGGTTTTGTCACACTTCATCTCTGTCCGGTGGATGGGTTGCAGGTGTTGGGAGATGAGCTTTGCGTCACACACATCCATATTTCAGCAGTCGCTGCAGTATGTTCGACTGGAGGAGGAGTTGGCCACGGTTTCATCACTGAATTGAGTTAGGCCCTTGAACCGTGGGGGTCATCCCCCTTGTGCCTCTTTTCACAGATAAAATGCTCAGATAGGACATGTTGAAAGGACATGTTTCCAATTTGGCTCGTGCCACCCTTATCCCTCTCAGCCCCCCCCCCACCCACCACCACCACCTCACCCATCATCTTTCTTCTTATCTCCCTCCCACTGTCTGCCTCCCTGTCTGCCTTGGTGCATGTGTCAGACCACTGATTAATTCCCCTGAGGAGAGAGGGTGTGGGTGAGAGAGAGAGAGAGAGAGAGAGAGAGAGAGAGAGAGAGAGAGAGAGAGAGAGAGAGTGGGGAACACAAGAGGTGAATTGATAAATCATCTCTTTATTCATCCACAGGTAAATAAAAAAACATGTCCGTGCTCAGAAGATGCATAGATCTACCCTCTGACACCCACAGATGCTCTGCATTACAGTAATGTCTTCCTGGCCTCGCTGTTGTAATTTATACACAGCTTCTACATGCAGACCACGGGAATGACTCCTATCGCTGCTGCACTCGCATGCATATGTGCCTGGTTGTGTGCATTAAGAGCGTCATTTAATTCGTACACACGTTTATACTTGATATAAATAATTTGCTACGTGGCCACAAGCTGTTGGCTTTAAAGAGCTCCAGACGTTGGTCAAATGGTAGTGTAGTCTTTGCGTTTGTTTAAACCTGCTGAGGATAGCATGAAGCGTGAGATCTATCAGATAAGGAATTCTTTTAATCACACCGTTGTCTTTCATTTACAGTGAGTTTTTTTTGTCAGCACTATCATTGCGTTGACGTACATATGCGAGTAAACTGTCATCGTGATTAAATATAAACTGATGGAAGTATTCACAATTGCTCACACAGGTTCAGACTCAGCTGTACTTCCCCCCCCCCCTTTTCAACTCCTCTTAAAACACTGCTTATTATTCATCACACCTTCGTAAACATTAACTATGTGCTGTAATAATGGCATTACGTGTGTTTCTTCCTGTAAACGTTGTTCTAATTATATTTAACAAGGTATGAAATATGCAACAACGTGAGAATCGTGTTATGTCTGTTCAGTGAGAAGTCCAAGCTGTTTCTTTCGAGCAATGCTTTTTATTCACGCCACCTGCTCTCTCTCTCTCTCTCTCTCTCTCTCTCTCTCTCTCTCTCTCTCTCTCTCTCTCTCTCTCTCTCTCTCTCTCTCTCTCTGTCTCATGTCTACATAGAGGAGAACCATACAAGAACACAGATATTAAAGGTCCCTTTGAAAATATTCACAAAAACATGGACCAGTGACATAGGTCTTCACATTTGAAAACACAGTAGGCCTATTCAGCTCAAGATTCAAGTTTCAAGAGATTTATTTGCACCTTAAAAAAGTACATTGGAATTATTTGAGCAATGCTCATTGAGTCAGTTTAAAAGGGAAAACAAGAGAAAAGGCACAGAGGTAATAAAAGGCACATGAGGATATAAGTAGCAGCATCTCTGCCATATAAGAATAGGACAACGTCTAATAATAGCACAGACAGCAATGTACTCTGAAAGCCATTTAGCCCACTTTTTGGGTATCCAGTTGTTGAAGCCCTCTTACAACCAACGTGTGAGTGTGTCCCAGGCTGCAAAATATGACAACAAGTAGTCCATCAGGTAACACTTATAACCCAGCTCTGAGATGGTATCAAGGACTGGTTTGTATTTAATGACCTTAAAGGCTTCATCTAGGCAGCCAAAGCTGCCACCTCTAAATCAAACACTTGTTGGGACTTTTGATTCACCACACCTGGTGGATTGTCAGACAGATGTGAAAAAAGTATGTGGGTTTCTATTGCAGAGATGAAACGTGGAAGGTTTGACACAAATATGCTTTTTACACGCTGCCGATTGGTCTGAAACGTCATCCATTGCTGCTCAGACAGCAGACAGACGTACTGCTGAAGGCCGGGTCTGGTCTCTGCCAAAAAAAGGAGGAATATGCCTTCTGATAGCTCCAAATGTGTCGTATGTCTTAGCCTAGCCTAGCTAGCTAATTCTAAGCCTGCATTCAGGAATCAGTTTGAAGTGTGGGAGTCCTGCAGCTTCACTGTTATGATAGCAGTAAGGACCGTTGTGGAGTGCTGTGTGCAGTCCCTGAGGATATGTGAAGTAGCTACCAGTAAATTCATTTGTTCTTAGGTCTTTGGGTTAATTACCACCACACCTTATGGCTGATCAGTACCAGCCACTAACAGGCCATCACATACCATCAATGCCTTGGTTGTCACCACAATAAAAGGGCACAAACCCAACCCGAAACGGAGTGAACCAACTTTACGCCACCGTTCCACTCAGTGTCATCCCGTCGACTGCTCTATCGGGCGAGCTCACTCAGGTCAGCTCTGGTCGTTCTCTTGTGTCACCAGCCATGCACATAGTTCAACAGGGACTTCAGTTTATTTAGGTTAACTAATAGACACCGACGGAAACTAAATCTAAATAGTTCAGGGGTGAGGGTTATCGTTCATCGTCCTTCACGCAAAACAGTTGCAGTTATTGCTGTTGAGGGACCCGTCTGACTCAAACAACTTGTTTTGGGATGAAATGGATGATTGTGTTGAGACATTGTGTTCATAAAGACATATTTACCATGCTGTTGAAGTTGTAGTTTATGAATATGCAAAAAATAATCAGGCCCCAAATTATTTAATGTTGTGTTTTTTTAGTTTTTTCTTAGTGTACATTATGTGATAGTCAGTAGTAGTGAGTTTTTGTTATTTAGATAAGTTCAATCATAACAAAGCACGTCTTGTTTTTTTTGGTTCAGGTTTCTCAGGCGTTCAGCTTTGCGAGTGCAGCAAAAGAAATGTCTTCTGGGGTGGAGTTTCTGCTAAAAGTGGTTTCCTGTATTTGCTTCTTTTAGCAAGTGAGTATGTGTGAGCGTGTGTGTGTAGGTGTGTGTGTGTGTGTGTGTGTGTGTGTGTGTTAGATAGAGAGAGAGAGAACTATTGGGGCGAGCAGCTCTAGCTAAACAGAAAGTGGAGAAGATTGTCAAATCATCAATTGGTCATTCACCGTGTGTGTGTGTGTGTGTGTGTGTGTGTGTGTGTGTGTGTGTGTGTGTGTGTGTGTGTTTGTGGGTGCGCACTGTGTTTACAACTGCAGAGTGAGTTACTAATGGTTGCCTGGCCAGTGACCCTCAAAACAGACTGCCCCCCCCCGTCCTCTCTTGCTCACCAGGCCTTATCTCTGCTGCCACTGCCGCCCACCCATTCTCATCTGCTGACAGGGAGGGGAAACTGAAAGTGCTGTAGAGCTGCTTTACTTACTTTGCACACCCAGTGATTTGTACTTTGAGAGTTTCAAGGGTAAGTATGTCCTCTTCCCCGTGGAAGTATACTCACTACTTTTTCTCCAGTTGAACTGTATTTTTAGCATCGATTCACGATACACCATCAACACTCACTTGAGATGTTCTCCTGGCCTTTTGATCAGAACAGGAAATCGCGAGTAATAATCTATCCTTGACATTTGGCAAGCAAATTCAGTTGATCTTTCTCCAGATGTAGGTGAACTTAATGCACATACCTACTCTCACTATGACTACACCAGTCATAATGAGGGCAAGTCGTGCACATGAAGGGTTTACTTAACCCCACAAGTTGCAATCGTGCCCACAATTTGGTTTTGTGATTAAAATCTGCTGAAATATTGCGACGTGTTTGTGAGTTAAGGAAAAACTGTGCAAGAAACTGTGCAAGAAGACACGTTAGAGCATCTGAGAAACATATAGTGTAGCACTAACCTAGGAATGATAAATAACACTGATAATGCTTTACATAAGGTCTCACAACTGTGGCCAAGAATATGCATACAAATGTATACATATTTAAAGAAATTTGATGTTATAGGCATACGGTTTGGGTATGTCAAGTAGTAAAATTAAATATTGTTCTCACACAGCATGTGAAAATATAGTATAAGATTTACTTTCATTAACAAATGAATACATGTAGTTAAATAATCGTATTGTCATTTATCTATTAAAAGCTCAAAAAGATATACAAATCTAACTGTCACATGCAAAATAAACAAAACAATAACAGTACAGATAACAGTCGCTATATGTCGGTAATGCAGCTATACACTAAGGAGAGTAGTTAATAAATACACAGTACAATGAAGATGTTGAGCACAGTATAAACAGCAATCAGGTATGTGTGGTCTGAAAGACAACAATATGTACATTTGAAAATGGTCAGAGTAAAATATAAGTCAACTGTATGTATAGCTCAAGACAGCCAGTAAGTGGAGATTAATAAGTGGAGCAAAATGAAGTGCACAGAATGCATGCAGACATGTAAGCATGAGGTCCACATGTTGCGTAGGCACGCTGGGTTGTAAATGTTATGCAGTTGTCCTATGAGTCATTTGAAAAGGATGACTACAGTTTGGCTTTGGATATGGGAACAGATATAAACACAACTTCCCCGACAGGAAAACATTGATGTTAATCTACATTCGTTTCTATCGCTCCAAGATCGCAATAAAACATTCCCCCCATATTCAAGAGCAGTGTCACTCCGCTCTGCTTTGTTTCAATTTGTTATCACCTGACAGCCAGTCTCCTCTCACAAGACATCAGCTGTCCTCTGACTCAGTACTCTGGGCTGATTCCCTGACCACAAATTTGCCTTGGTTATCTCTTCCTCTCTCCGTCCATCTCTTTCTCTCTCTCTCTCTCTCTCTCTCTCTCTCTCTCTCTCTCTTTGCTGGGTTAGTGACTACAAGGGGAGATGGTGAGAACAGCGGGCCGTAGCCTTTCCCAGCCACAGCCCAGAAGATTGCTGTGGAGCGAGAAGCCCACCTCTCGCCTCAGCCCCTGGCCCCCCCCCCCCCCCCCGGCCCCCAGTGATGTGGGAAAAGCCTGGGAGGGTGTCCCACTGAGCGCACTCAGGCTGTCGTCCCAGGCTCCAAAACTATCACTCCTGCCCCCTCAACGGCAGCGGCAGTAAGGCCCGGGCCCGAGCTTGTTAAAGTTAGCTTGCTTCGCGGGTTGTTTACTTTGCCGTGTTGTTTCACCTTGCCTCAGACCAAACAGAAAAGTGCCACACAAGTTGCAGTGGGAGTCAGTGAGGGTGAAATGCGCCAGTGAGTGGCGACTTCTCGTTACCACTTAAAAAAGATCTGTGTAAACATCTGTTAGGCTACAGTCACGGGAGGGCTATTGCTCTGACGGTTCCAGCTTCAAACTCGTCACTTTAAATTAATTTTGTTTTTTTTCGTTGGGTTTCTTTTTATTGCTTTTGATACGAGCGACCGTTAAAACAACTACGAACAACCTCTTTAAGTGCAATGACTTCTATCCAGCTGCGTGGCTAAAAGTTGAGAATTACACAATGTCCATGCGGAGCGAGAGGGATCGCATGATGGCCTGGTGAGTAATCTCTGGCTAGTCCCCGTGTGTTAAACTGATAAAGAGCAGGAGGATCTGTGTAGTGTCAAATCCTATAACAAGCCAAACGCACGCTCGCGCACGCACATGCGCAGATAAAATGACTTAGTACCGCTGCAGGGGATAAGAACGCCCAAACATGAGGGAGAGAGGGAGAAATAAAGAGAGATCATTGACCTTCATCTAGGCTTAGAGAGTATTATCATTCTAAGATCCTCGCATGTCTCCAGCAGCAGCAGTTCTTGCCATGGGAATGTGTATTGTTCCACTTCCTCCGTCACAATGCTTTCATGTGAGAAGAGGAGCTCAAGCAAAGCAAAACTGCTCCAGAATTCTTTTTTTTTTTTTTTTTGGTTTTTGTTTTTTCACAAAATACACAAAGAGGAATAAATCATGCCTGTTATAGTACGTTCACATGCGCGCCCCTCTCTCAGCTGAGAACTTTACACTCTTCCCGTTAACCCGTTGCACTGATTCAGCATTCATATGTGAGTGAGCATGATCTCTGTGAGGGGAACTCTGTGACCTGAGCAGCGTCCGTCTACTCTGCAGCGTGTGAACAGCCCCCCCCCCCCCTCCTTTTCCCCATGCCCCCACCTTCCACCACTTCATGCTAAACATGGCATTACGTTTTCCTCATGTCATCTTTAGGTTTCATTGTCTCACTGAAGTGGTGACCAGTTGGCACCAGACCACCCCTGTGTCTGCTTCTACGTTAGCTCTGAGTCACCAGGGGAGACCTGTTTATGCTGGCAGGGACGCTTGGGAAGACAGCCAGGAGACAACTTGTCCGCTTATTGTTTTGTTTTTTTATGCTCAAAGTTTTATCTTGGGTCTTGTGAGATACATTAACTGTCTTGGGGAGGGGGTGGGGCAGCATGAGCATGTATTATGATGATGATTGGGCGGCATGGGGGAATGGTTTGTGGTTTTGTGTGCAAGAACTTCTTGGCACGTCATCATGCGACTTTATTGTGTCACACGGTGAGAGAAAAGAGGATGTGAACACATATTGTTTTATTGTGGAAAAATATCACCGTCGCAGAGTCATAGTAAACACATGATTACATAGCAACCACAGGGAGTCTTAAGCCAGTTTGTGTAAATATTGGTGGAATGCTATTGACTCTGTGGGTTCCCAAGATATTTCGCTGCTCATTTAAAAATACAGTGATGATGCTGTGCTGTGGTTATGATTAAGGGAGACATATTCTGCTGATACCACTTACAGTACACCTGAAAGGCTCTGTTTGCCTTTCACATATTTAATTTGGTAAATTTGTCTGGGTTTGAATTTTAAACTTTTTTATTCAAACTGACACAGACCCTTACAGACTTCTAGTTATATCTATGAAAGTAGAACATCTCAGTGTCTGCTTGGGACCCGCTTCAAGACAAACTTAACTTCCAACATTTAGTAAAACAGGAACTTACTCCGCAACAAAAATCCCCTTGTTTTGAACAAAAAGGAATTATATTTGAATTATATAAGACTTTTATAAGAATTGCATAATGGTTATTATTTCTCTAAAGATGAAAGGGTATAAAGGCAGCTGGACAAATCCAGATACGGTCATGGTAAGACTTTTAAAGGTTTTCTTGAAGTGGAAAACTATTTTTTTCCCCCACAATTGTTGTGAATTGAACCCACATTTGTATTTTTAAACAATATAGTATTTCATAAAATGCTGTGAGACCATTCATTCGACTTTTCCAAGTAAAGTTAATCTCAATTTCAAAATGTCTCCTACCCTGGATTCCCAAGAGATTTCTGTTTTCTGTTCTGTAAAATCACAGACTGGCTACTTATGCCCTTCCGTTCCTTTGGTCCCCTTCAGCTGCCAAGCACAAACACATATCCGGAGACTAAAACCATTAGCATTGCAGACTCAGATGATATCTAAACTGTGTCTTTCCATCGCCTGACACAGCTCAGACCAGAAGTGTAAGAAGTGTTTGAAGTGTGTTTAGGAGAAGAGGAGCTGTCCATGGTGCTGTACAGGTGAGCCTTGTGACACACCTGCAGGGCTCTCTCCCAGGTACTGCAGCACCACGGCTAAAGATTCAGTCAAATTACAAAATGAGGTGAAAATGATTTTCAAGTTGTAACAAATCATCAACTGGAACATGATCTGACTTCTTTGGTATGATACAAATAATGTATCAAAGACATTATCAGCTTGGGAAAAGTAACTTTTTTTACGGTTCAATCCGAATGATTAAATATCCCTATTATTGTAAATATAACGTTATTAGAAACACAACTCTACCCTTGCAGCTCTCTGAGGCTGTTTGGCACAGAGGTGCTAAATGCTAACATCACCATGCCAACATGCTTACAGTGGAAATGCTAACATACTGAGGTTTATTATTAAGCATATTCACCATCTTTGTTCAACATGTTGGCATGCCAATATGTACTAATTAGCACGAAACATAAAAATCCAGGGGTTATTGTTGTGTGATTTTGGCATTGTGTACATTTTTGATTTGCATCGTACTTGCACTTTACTGTTATTGGTATCTAAGATTTTATGTTTGCACCCTTCCCTCTTTGTTTTGCAGATGCTCCTCAGCAATATTGAATAAAGTCTTGTCTTATTAATATATTTCTGTCTGGAAAAAAGTGATCGACTGAGCAACAATCTTTGCTTAAAAAAAACCTTAAAATACATTTAAAGTGCTAAAAAGTATTTCAAACGTGTGTAGTCACTAGAACACATTGGCTTTTCAATGTTACACCTTTGTTTTCGGTCATCATTAGGTCACGTTCTGCTGATCTGTCCACTTCTCTGATGTCTCTCCTGGTCTCAGCGGTCTCCTCCCTGAGGGCCAGAGGAGCTGCCTCACTTCTCCCTCCCCTCCTCTGCTCCACGCTGTTATAGCTCATAGCTCAAGACGAAGCAAATGTACTCACTGTGTTATTGCAACAGACATAGTTCATTCATGTTGTATACATATGCCTTCACACAAACCCCGGGTGTTTCTGTCCTTTCCCACAAAACTTTAACCTCTGAAGTGTCAAAGGTGGAAACAGCTAACTTCACTCACTGTGGTCTTTGCAGAAGGGGCTGTGCCTAAATTCCTCATGGGGACAAGATATGTAGTCACTCGCTAGTCGTACTGGAAGAATGAACCCAAATGCAGGAAATTATACAGGCAACAGGAACCTGGAGAAGAAATTTAAATTTAAGATCTGGTGCAGGATTGGAGTTATTGAACATATTGTAACAAAATCTACACTAAAACAATGCTTTCAACAAACTTAATAAAGTCATGGAAAGTATTTCCACACGATTAAACTGCTTTCTACTCTCTATTAGGGTTGGTTCAAGTTATTACTCAGGTCGGGTCCGACTTGACTAAATAGGGTTGGTCGAACTTATTTTACAGTAGTAAATTCAGTTCATTCAACAGAATTGCTTATAGGCTGAAAACCCAGCCCACTCTCACCAAATGACACAACAATTTATAGGCCATTTAACGTGCAATAGGAACGCTTTTCTTGCTTTTTGTGTGTCTGTTTGTCCACCATGTAGTCTGTACTGCAACGTAAACGTATCAGTGCAACCATGATACTCTCTCTATAAGGGACGTAGCATAAAATGCAAGAAAGATCGCTTACAAAGGGGATGTGGGTCAAACAATCAATAGGACTTGCGCTTTTAGAATTGTGTTTCCGACCAGTGTCCCTAAGTATTATTATGTAGTTATGTTAAAGCCTTTTTTTAACATGTAGAAATGACACTCGAAAAGCTAAAAACATGTACTGATGACACACGGAAACATTAGGAAATTTCACACCATGAGATTGGGTTGGTAAACCAGCACTTCAGAAGGTTAGGTGAGGGGAATGAGGTGATTCGGCAGGAGAACGGGCAGGAAAATGATTGGCAGGAGAAAAACAAACTCATTCAGTGTGTAGATGGGCGAAGGAGGCAACGTTTGTACTGTAAACCTAAAACACAGTAAGCAATTACAGTCTGCAAAAAGTCTAAGTGCATCTGGACACAGTGGCAGACTGAGACAAAACTATTCTATTATTTCCAAACTTTCATCCACATGTATCTAGTTAAGATCATGGTCTCATCTCATCTGTAGGAGGCAATTACTCAGCCAAAGCAAAGCAAAGCAGCACGTCATGAAGCACATCATCCGCCAGTTCTCATGACTCAACAGTGGGACAGCAGGTGCTGAGATTTGGCTTTTCACAGCCTTGTACATCTCACTGAAACATATTTGCACTGACAGTGTTTTGTGTGTTGTGTGTTTTGCGCTTGCTGTGCTGTGCTGGGCCTAGTACGCGGTGTCAGAAGAAGCAAGTGAAACAGAGTCAAGCCTGGCAAGTGCTAGTGAGCAGCCTGCATGCAGCAAAAAAAAAAAAAAAAAAGCACTTACTTAGAGGGCCAACATATCCAAATCGAAGGCAGAGATGCTCCTACTGATGCAAAATCGTGGTTTAACACTAAAACATCAAAAATTTAAACTACCAAAAGTCAAAAGTATTTAGAATACAAAAAAAGGAAGAAATTCATGGTATCAAATTAAAGCTTAAATGTATGATTGGCACATTCCAAAGAAGTCCATAGACAAAATAAAACATGCTGAATATACGTCTTTACTTGAACACCGTGCTTTGTTTACAAATGCATTTAGCTTTGATCTGTCCCTTCTGTCACACCTGTATGTCAAGTTGGGTTTTTGTCCTGTCTCCACGTTTGTTTTGTGACTTCCTGTTTTATTTTGGAAATTAACTCTCCTCTCGTTTCAGGTTCCTTGCCCTTCCTCATGTGTCACTAGTCTGATTGTCTTCCCTGATTCCTGATTGTCTCCACCTGCTCCCCCACTTCCCTCATGTGTACTTATAGTCTGCGTCTCCCCTTGTCCTGTGCCAGTGTGTCATGTCCTTTTGCCTTGCACACCCGCCTCATGCTATCAGCAAGACCAAGCCTGAGTATTGTCTATCTTGTTTCTTGTTTCCTCTGTAAGAGCGACCTTGTTTTGCAATTTGCCATTTTGATCATCCAGCTCTTTGAGTTGAATCAGAGCTTTTTTTATTTGTAGTATTATACCTTCCTTGCAAAGTGATTTTTGGTTTGGCTTTTGCCGTTTTAACTTTACTGCTCTTTGAGTTAAATCAGAGTTTTTAGTTCTGCTTTGTAAGTTTGTTTTCCTGCCTCGCTAAAAGAGGTTTTGTTTCCAGGGATTTCCCTGAGCCTTTTTGTTGAAAATAAAAGATCGTCAGTTGAACCTTAACACCTGCGTCCGAGTCCTCATCAAGAGTTCCCCCCGTGACAGTACACGCTGGCCAGAATGGACTCGGCAGATAAGGACCAGTTGACTGCGGCGCTGCACACTCAAGGCTGGCGCAGCATGAGGATCTGGTGGCTGGTCTCGATCGAGGAGTCAGGGGACTAGCTCAAAGCCAGGAGGGGTTTGAGGCCACCATAACCACGCAGGTGGGACTTCTCAGCACCCAGGTGGAACAGATCCTCACCCTCCTCTCCACAAACCCAGCCGCTGCTCCCGAGCAACCTCCCACGCCTTCTGAGCCCTCCCCCGTAGCCACACATGCTGATGCATGCACCAGGCTGGCACCCCCGGAACGATACTCTGGGACCATTGGACAAAGTAGGTCATTCATTATTGAATGCGAAATGCACTTTGAACACTCTCCGCTTCACTTTCACACAGAAAGATCCAAGGTCGCCTTCATGATGTCCCATCTCATGGGAAGGGCCAAGGCGTGGGCCACCGCTGAGTGGGCCAGGAATTCGGCAATCTGTGCTTCGCCTAAGAGGTTTGCCGACGCTCTCAAACTCGTCTTTGACCCTGTGGTGACAGACCGAGAAAGGGCTCGGGAGCTCAGCCGGATAAAACAGGGAGGCGAGCCTGTTTGTGATTACGCCATTCGCTTTCGCACCTTGGCGACGGAGAGCGGGTGGAACACCACGGCCCTATACGATGTTTTTCTGAAAGGACTTTCAGATCCGATCCAGGACCTTTTAGTCCCATTGGACCTCGATTCCCTCATCGCCCTCGCCATCCGCACAGACAACCGGCTGCGGGAACGGAGGCGGCAGCGCAGGGTCCAGGTCGACAGCCACGGCACCTGATTCTTCAGCGGCTCTCTGGCACGCCGCATCACGTCGGACCTCTCCTGAGCAACGTTCACGACCTCCCGCCGGAGGAGAAGAGGAGCCCATGCAGATGGGAAGGGCCCGGCTCTCTCAGGAGGAGCGGCAGCGGCGCTATCAGGAGGGCAGGTGCTTTTACTGTGGCGAACATGGCTAATCGATTGGGGTTTAGCGCGGAGACTGGGGCTTCGGGTTAACCCACTGAGTAAGCCTGTTAAGGCGAGCGCGCTCAATGGAAGCGCATTGTTCACTATAACACATGTTACCGAACCAGTAGATCTTCGCATCGCCGATCATTGGGAGCGCATAAGGCTCCCAAAAAAATCAGCAGGATGGAACTCTTCGCCTCTGCATTGACTATAGCCTCTGCATTGACTATAGCCCACTCAACGAAATCACAGTTAAGAACAGATATCCCCTTCCCCTCATGTCTACAGTATTCGACCAGCTTCAACAGGCACAGATTTTCACCAAACTGGACTTACGCAACGCTTATCATCTGGTTCGCATTCGGGAAGGGGATGAGTGGAAGACAGGATTCAACACGCCATCTGGACATTACGAATATCTGGTCATGCCTTTTGGTCTCACCAACACCCCAGCAGTTTTCCAGACGATGATAAACAACGTGTTGAGAGAATTCTTAGATCATTTTGTATATGTTTATATTGATGACATTCTGATTTATTCCCCCGACCTAGACACTCATAAAAATCATGTTGAACTCGTCTTGCAACGTGTCCTAGACCATGGGTTATACGTTAAAGCAGAAAAGAGTGAATTTCATGCCAATACTGTCTCCTTCCTGGGCTTTATCATAGCCCCTGGAAGGGTTCAGATGGACCCGGCTAAAGTAAGCGCTGTAGCCGAATGGCCAACACCTGATAACCGCAAAAAAGTGCAGCAATTCCTCGGTTTTGCCAACTTTTACAGGCGGTTTATCAGAGGCTTCAGCGCGACAGCAGCTCCGCTCCATGCTCTCACTTCTCCGCAGGTACCGTTTCACTGGTCCGCCGACGCGGACGCAGCCTTCCGAGAGCTTAAGCGGCGGTTCACCACAGCACCCATCCTCACGCTCCCTGATCCCGCTCGCCAGTTTGTGGTGGAGGTGGATCCCTCTAATGATGTTTTATTTTGGAAATTAACTCTCCTCTCGTTTCAGGTTCCTTGCCCTTCCTCATGTGTCACCAGTCTGATTGTCTTCCCTGATTCCTGATTGTCTCCACCTGCTCCCCCACTTCCCTCATGTGTACTTATAGTCTGCGTCTCCCCTTGTCCTGTGCCAGTGTGTCATGTCCTTTTGCCTTGCACACCCGCCTCATGCTATCAGCAAGACCAAGCCTGAGTATTGTCTATCTCGTTTCTTGTTTCTTGTTTCCTCTGTAAGAGCGACCTTGTTTTGCATTTTGCCATTTTGATCATCCAGCTCTTTGAGTTGAATCAGAGCTTTTTTTTATTTGTAGTATTATACCTTCCTTGCAAAGTGATTTTTGGTTTGGCTTTTGCCGTTTTAACTTTACTGCTCTTTGAGTTAAATCAGAGTTTTTAGTTCTGCTTTGTAAGTTTGTTTTCCTGCCTCGCTAAAAGAGGTTTTGTTTCCAGGGATTTCCCTGAGCCTTTTTGTTGAAAATAAAAGATCGTCAGTTGAACCTTAACACCTGCGTCCGAGTCCTCATCAAGAGTTCCCCCCGTGACAGTACACGCTGGCCAGAATGGACTCGGCAGATAAGGACCAGCTGACTGCGGCGCTGCGCACTCAAGCCTCAAGGCTGGCGCAGCATGAGGATCTGGTGGCTGGCCTCGATCGAGGAGTCGGGGGACTAGCTCAAAGCCAGGAGGGGTTTGAGGCCACCATAACCACGCAGGTGGGACTTCTCAGCACCCAGGTGGAACAGATCCTCACCCTCCTCTCCACAAACCCAGCCGCTGCTCCCGAGCAACCTCCCACGCCTTCTGAGCCCTCCCCCGTAGCCACACATGCTGATGCATGCACCAGGCTGGCACCCCCGGAACGATACTCTGGGACCATTGGACAAAGTAGGTCATTCATTATTGAATGCGAAATGCACTTTGAACACTCTCCGCTTCACTTTCACACAGAAAGATCCAAGGTCGCCTTCATGATGTCCCATCTCATGGGAAGGGCCAAGGCGTGGGCCACCGCTGAGTGGGCCAGGAATTCGGCAATCTGTGCTTCGCCTAAGAGGTTTGCCGACGCTCTCAAACTCGTCTTTGACCCTGTGGTGACAGACCGAGAAAGGGCTCGGGAGCTCAGCCGGATAAAACAGGGAGGCGAGCCTGTTTGTGATTACGCCATTCGCTTTCGCACCTTGGCGACGGAGAGCGGGTGGAACACCACGGCCCTATACGATGTTTTTCTGAAAGGACTTTCAGATCCGATCCAGGACCTTTTAGTCCCATTGGACCTCGATTCCCTCATCGCCCTCGCCATCCGCACAGACAACCGGCTGCGGGAACGGAGGCGGCAGCGCAGGGTCCAGGTCGACAGCCACGGCACCTGATTCTTCAGCGGCTCTCTGGCACGCCGCATCACGTCGGACCTCTCCTGAGCAACGTTCACGACCTCCCGCCGGAGGAGAAGAGGAGCCCATGCAGATGGGAAGGGCCCGGCTCTCTCAGGAGGAGCGGCAGCGGCGCTATCAGGAGGGCAGGTGCTTTTACTGTGGCGAACATGGCCACCTCATCACCGCTTGCCCCGTGAAGGCCAACCTGTTGGTGAGTCATGTCACAACAGTTACTCTCACCCCACAACGATTAACCACAGTGAAGATTAAACACCACAATAAAGACCTCGAGCTGGGAGCACTGATTGACTCAGGGGCAGATGAGTCTAATCGATTGGGGTTTAGCACGGAGACTGGGGCTTCGAGTTAACCCACTGAGTAAGCCTGTTAAGGCGAGCGCGCTCAATGAAAGCGCATTGTTCACTATAACACATGTTACCGAACCAGTAGATCTTCGCATCGCCGATCATTGGGAGCACATAAGGCTGTATCTTATACACTCACCTCTGCACCATCTTATCCTCGGGTTTCCGTGGCTAATTCGCCACAACCCACACATAGATTGGCTCACCGGGGACATTCTGGCATGGGGGGAGAGTTGTAGGAACCAATGTCGGGAATCACAGCCCCAAGAGAAGAACCCTACTCTTAACGGTGTCTTCACTCACTCTATCACAGACTCGGAGACCACCGATCTGACCAAGGTTCCAAGCTGCTACCATCATCTCGCAGAGGTTTTTAGTAAAAGCAAAGCCACAGCCCTACCGCCTCATCGCGCCATTGATCTCCTGCCCGGTTCCACCATCCCAAAGGGCCGTCTTTATTCGGTTTCTGGGCCTGAGAGGCAGGCCATGAAAGACTATATCGAGTCGTCTCTGAGAGCAGGTTTGATCCGACCTTCCTCATCCCCAGCAGGGGCTGGTTTCTTCTTTGTGGGGAAAAAAGGATGGAACTCTTCGCCCCTGCATTGACTATAGCCCACTCAACGAAATCACAGTTAAGAACAGATATCCCCTTCCCCTCATCTCTACAGTATTCGACCAGCTTCAACAGGCACAGATTTTCACCAAACTGGACTTACGCAACGCTTATCATCTGGTTCGCATTCGGGAAGGGGATGAGTGGAAGACAGGATTCAACACGCCATCTGGACATTACGAATATCTGGTCATGCCTTTTGGTCTCACCAATACCCCAGCAGTTTTCCAGATGATGATAAACAACGTGTTGAGAGAATTCTTAGATCATTTTGTATATGTTTATATTGATGACATTCTGATTTATTCCCCCGACCTAGACACTCATAAAAATCATGTTGAACTCGTCTTGCAACGTGTCCTAGACCATGGGTTATACGTTAAAGCAGAAAAGAGTGAATTTCATGCCAATACTGTCTCCTTCCTGGGCTTTATCGTAGCCCCTGGAAGGGTTCAGATGGACCCGGCTAAAGTAAGCGCTGTAGCCGAATGGCCAACACCTGATAACCGCAAAAAAGTGCAGCAATTCCTCGGTTTTGCCAACTTTTACAGGCGGTTTATCAGAGGCTTCAGCGTGACAGCAGCTCCGCTCCATGCTCTCACTTCTCCGCAGGTACCGTTTCACTGGTCCGCGGACGCAGCCTTCCGAGAGCTTAAGCGGCGGTTCACCACAGCACCCATCCTCACGCTCCCTGATCCCGCTCGCCAGTTCGTGGTGGAGGTGGATCCCTCTAATGATGTTTTATTTTGGAAATTAACTCTCCTCTCGTTTCAGGTTCCTTGCCCTTCCTCATGTGTCACCAGTCTGATTGTCTTCCCTGATTCCTGATTGTCTCCACCTGCTCCCCCACTTCCCTCATGTGTACTTATAGTCTGCGTCTCCCCTTGTCCTGTGCCAGTGTGTCATGTCCTTTTGCCTTGCACACCCGCCTCATGCTATCAGCAAGACCAAGCCTGAGTATTGTCTATCTCGTTTCTTGTTTCTTGTTTCCTCTGTAAGAGCGACCTTGTTTTGCATTTTGCCATTTTGATCATCCAGCTCTTTGAGTTGAATCAGAGCTTTTTTTTATTTGTAGTATTATACCTTCCTTGCAAAGTGATTTTTGGTTTGGCTTTTGCCGTTTTAACTTTACTGCTCTTTGAGTTAAATCAGAGTTTTTAGTTCTGCTTTGTAAGTTTGTTTTCCTGCCTCGCTAAAAGAGGTTTTGTTTCCAGGGATTTCCCTGAGCCTTTTTGTTGAAAATAAAAGATCGTCAGTTGAACCTTAACACCTGCGTCCGAGTCCTCATCAAGAGTTCCCCCCGTGACAGTACACGCTGGCCAGAATGGACTCGGCAGATAAGGACCAGCTGACTGCGGCGCTGCGCACTCAAGCCTCAAGGCTGGCGCAGCATGAGGATCTGGTGGCTGGCCTCGATCGAGGAGTCGGGGGACTAGCTCAAAGCCAGGAGGGGTTTGAGGCCACCATAACCACGCAGGTGGGACTTCTCAGCACCCAGGTGGAACAGATCCTCACCCTCCTCTCCACAAACCCAGCCGCTGCTCCCGAGCAACCTCCCACGCCTTCTGAGCCCTCCCCCGTAGCCACACATGCTGATGCATGCACCAGGCTGGCACCCCCGGAACGATACTCTGGGACCATCGGACAAAGTAGGTCATTCATTATTGAATGCGAAATGCACTTTGAACACTCTCCGCTTCACTTTCACACAGAAAGATCCAAGGTCGCCTTCATGATGTCCCATCTCATGGGAAGGGCCAAGGCGTGGGCCACCGCTGAGTGGGCCAGGAATTCGGCAATCTGTGCTTCGCCTAAGAGGTTTGCCGACGCTCTCAAACTCGTCTTTGACCCTGTGGTGACAGACCGAGAAAGGGCTCGGGAGCTCAGCCGGATAAAACAGGGAGGCGAGCCTGTTTGTGATTACGCCATTCGCTTTCGCACCTTGGCGACGGAGAGCGGGTGGAACACCACGGCCCTATACGATGTTTTTCTGAAAGGACTTTCAGATCCGATCCAGGACCTTTTAGTCCCATTGGACCTCGATTCCCTCATCGCCCTCGCCATCCGCACAGACAACCGGCTGCGGGAACGGAGGCGGCAGCGCAGGGTCCAGGTCGACAGCCACGGCACCTGATTCTTCAGCGGCTCTCTGGCACGCCGCATCACGTCGGACCTCTCCTGAGCAACGTTCACGACCTCCCGCCGGAGGAGAAGAGGAGCCCATGCAGATGGGAAGGGCCCGGCTCTCTCAGGAGGAGCAGCAGCGGCGCTATCAGGAGGGCAGGTGCTTTTACTGTGGCGAACATGGCCACCTCATCACCGCTTGCCCCGTGAAGGCCAACCTGTTGGTGAGTCATGTCACAACAGTTACTCTCACCCCACAACGATTAACCACAGTGAAGATTAAACACCACAATAAAGACCTCGAGCTGGGAGCACTGATTGACTCAGGGGCAGATGAGTCTAATCGATTGGGGTTTAGCACGGAGACTGGGGCTTCGAGTTAACCCACTGAGTAAGCCTGTTAAGGCGAGCGCGCTCAATGAAAGCGCATTGTTCACTATAACACATGTTACCGAACCAGTAGATCTTCGCATCGCCGATCATTGGGAGCACATAAGGCTGTATCTTATACACTCACCTCTGCACCATCTTATCCTCGGGTTTCCGTGGCTAATTCGCCACAACCCACACATAGATTGGCTCACCGGGGACATTCTGGCATGGGGGGAGAGTTGTAGGAACCAATGTCGGGAATCACAGCCCCAAGAGAAGAACCCTACTCTTAACGGTGTCTTCACTCACTCTATCACAGACTCGGAGACCACCGATCTGACCAAGGTTCCAAGCTGCTACCATCATCTCGCAGAGGTTTTTAGTAAAAGCAAAGCCACAGCCCTACCGCCTCATCGCGCCATTGATCTCCTGCCCGGTTCCACCATCCCAAAGGGCCGTCTTTATTCGGTTTCTGGGCCTGAGAGGCAGGCCATGAAAGACTATATCGAGTCGTCTCTGAGAGCAGGTTTGATCCGACCTTCCTCATCCCCAGCAGGGGCTGGTTTCTTCTTTGTGGGGAAAAAAGGATGGAACTCTTCGCCCCTGCATTGACTATAGCCCACTCAACAAAATCACAGTTAAGAACAGATATCCCCTTCCCCTCATCTCTACAGTATTCGACCAGCTTCAACAGGCACAGATTTTCACCAAACTGGACTTACGCAACGCTTATCATCTGGTTCGCATTCGGGAAGGGGATGAGTGGAAGACAGGATTCAACACGCCATCTGGACATTACGAATATCTGGTCATGCCTTTTGGTCTCACCAATACCCCAGCAGTTTTCCAGATGATGATAAACAACGTGTTGAGAGAATTCTTAGATCATTTTGTATATGTTTATATTGATGACATTCTGATTTATTCCCCCGACCTAGACACTCATAAAAATCATGTTGAACTCGTCTTGCAACGTGTCCTAGACCATGGGTTATACGTTAAAGCAGAAAAGAGTGAATTTCATGCCAATACTGTCTCCTTCCTGGGCTTTATCGTAGCCCCTGGAAGGGTTCAGATGGACCCGGCTAAAGTAAGCGCTGTAGCCGAATGGCCAACACCTGATAACCGCAAAAAAGTGCAGCAATTCCTCGGTTTTGCCAACTTTTACAGGCGGTTTATCAGAGGCTTCAGCGTGACAGCAGCTCCGCTCCATGCTCTCACTTCTCCGCAGGTACCGTTTCACTGGTCCGCGGACGCAGCCTTCCGAGAGCTTAAGCGGCGGTTCACCACAGCACCCATCCTCACGCTCCCTGATCCCGCTCGCCAGTTCGTGGTGGAGGTGGATCCCTCTAATGATGTTTTATTTTGGAAATTAACTCTCCTCTCGTTTCAGGTTCCTTGCCCTTCCTCATGTGTCACCAGTCTGATTGTCTTCCCTGATTCCTGATTGTCTCCACCTGCTCCCCCACTTCCCTCATGTGTACTTATAGTCTGCGTCTCCCCTTGTCCTGTGCCAGTGTGTCATGTCCTTTTGCCTTGCACACCCGCCTCATGCTATCAGCAAGACCAAGCCTGAGTATTGTCTATCTCGTTTCTTGTTTCTTGTTTCCTCTGTAAGAGCGACCTTGTTTTGCATTTTGCCATTTTGATCATCCAGCTCTTTGAGTTGAATCAGAGCTTTTTTTTATTTGTAGTATTATACCTTCCTTGCAAAGTGATTTTTGGTTTGGCTTTTGCCGTTTTAACTTTACTGCTCTTTGAGTTAAATCAGAGTTTTTAGTTCTGCTTTGTAAGTTTGTTTTCCTGCCTCGCTAAAAGAGGTTTTGTTTCCAGGGATTTCCCTGAGCCTTTTTGTTGAAAATAAAAGATCGTCAGTTGAACCTTAACACCTGCGTCCGAGTCCTCATCAAGAGTTCCCCCTGTGACACCTTCGCTCATCTGAATCTTTCCCTTATGTATTAGTTTGTATTCATTCTTCCTCCTTAATCAACCCCTTTAACCTATTTGTATTCACCTTCAAAACACCTGGGACGTGCAAAGGTATTTACACAATACTTTTTTTTTTTTTTTTTTTTTTAACGCAGGCTGAAGAGAGACTGTCGGAGATTTAAAGGTTGAGTGAAAATATGTGTAATTGGTGTGATTATATGTTACTATAGAGCGCGCTGTCAGCTGGGATATGAAATCTTTCCTCCGCAAATGTGTTATTAGCTGTGATTGGCATTCACTCTCTGTGAACACATTGTTGATTTTGCCCATCGTTTTATTCATTATGTTGTGCATTGTAAAATTATTTTCACAAGGAAGACATTTTATTTTAACACATGTCTGGTTAACATCAACTGCATATGCTGTGAACATGTAATGACACAGAACTATCCCCACAGCACTTTAACCCAATGTGGATAGAATTTACAGAGTCTGTTTGAACTATGTAACATTCATATATAATGCTGAATTAAAAAAAAAAAAGTTAAGCTGATAGCATGTAAAGTAAATCTGATTTTTACCCAACAAACAAGCAAAGATAATGAATGAAAGAAACATAACACATTTCATAAACCCTATCTGCACTCAAAATGTAGGTTAACCCTCTGCTGCAGTGGCACACTACAGATTTATTAGCTTGGACTGACCCAGGATTACTCTTGAAGACCAGTCAGCACTACTGCACTGTAAATCAGACCTAACCCAGCAGGAGCACAAAACAAATGGTGTTAAAGGTGAAAGGTCAATGGGGAGGAAGCTCAAAATCAGGAAGCCACTGGTCATATCTTTATCTAGTCTGGAGGCCACAGTCCTCATTAGCATCAGGTTTAAAGTGTACCAATGAGTATTTTTAGTAGAAAGTATGTTTAATTTAAAATATCCTGTAAGCTCAGTGTTTAGTCATTATATTGTAATGTAGGTAGTCCTTATAAGTAACCCTTATCTTCCCTTATTGCTGTCTGTGATGTTTAGATTTGTCGAGGGGTAGCCTCTACACAACTGTTAGTAATAACTTCTACATTTCACTTGACCTACCTCATGAATTCCACGTTATTTCTCCCATGATTGTTTAGCCACGAGGGCCGGAGCCTATTAAGCAGTTTACTGGCAGAAACAACAGTCAGCCTTACTGATGATAGCGAGCTCTTGCTAAGAACTGGGGGAAAACTGCTGCTTACATTGTGTGTTTCTCTCTGGCTACAGTGAATGACCATGCTTATTTCTGAATATCTGTGGAAAGTACCTGCTATAATAAGCATGGCTTTGCTGCAGTTTGTTGACTTGCTGCAGTTGCAAGTCACGCAATAGGGGCAACAGTAATATGACCACACAGGAGGGAAGAGCTGTGAATGAAATAAAGTACGTGGAAAAAAAAAAAGAATAGCAGAAACTGATGCTGGTGGTCAAGGAAGTTGACCCTTAGTGCTATTTTTCTCATGAAAAAGTGAGGGATGAGGTACTGCGGGCCTTAGTTGGTCGATCGTAAATGTGTGTGTGTGTGTGCCTGGGACAATATTTTTCTCTTTTACCAATTTCTGCCCTATTTTGCTCAGTTAATCAGATTTGATTAGTGAATTGATTCATGTATAATGATGTATCATTAGTCAAACCTGTATAACTTCATGCATGTAAAAAGATTAAAAAATATATATAATATAAAGACACCATTTAGAAAAGCAGTTGAATAAACTTCTGTAAGAATATGCACACAATATTTTAATGTTGCTTGAAATGTAAAATTGCCTGACAGTTAAAGCAAGAAAGCTGCAGGGGAAAAAAAAAAAGTTGCTCGTTGCCGTGTGTGTGTGTGTGTGTGTGTGTGTGTGTGTGTGTGTGTGTGTGTGTGTGTGTGTGTGTGTGTGTGTGTGTGTGTGTGTGTGTGTGTAACCCAGACAGCAGGGAGAAAGAGAAGCGGTCTTTTCACTAACGTTGATTGGAAGCAGATGTTGGCGAAAGCCAAGACAGAGGAGAAAATGTTTCGGAAAATTCTCAGGGCTCAGCCTTCTCTTTTCTGGGCCCTGGCCCGGGCAGCCTATCACTGCGCAGCACACGCTCATCTTAGGGTTGAAAGAAGGACTGCTATTGGATGGAGATTCAAACGTGGGCGTCGGGAGCAGATGTCCTGGGAAAGTTGCTGAATCCCAGTCGACTCACAGTGAAAGAAAAGCGAAAACATTTGCTTGGTCAACTGGACAGTGACCAAAACCTGTTGAAGTCCAGCTGCACTCTTTCTCCCTCTCTTTCTCTCTCGCAGCGCTTGAACAAACACTTTTACACCGTCTCTCAATGATCCAGATATACATGTAAAACTATACATTTCAAATGAATTGGTCATCAAATGAATACCAAATTGACTTGCCTTAAAAAAGGAAACCTAAGAATAATATTTAGTTTGAAAAGAAAGTTGACGTCGAGACCTTTTCTCTGTCTTCTTTCATCTAGTTTGGAGACGGTGAAATGAATGCAGTTGAGAGAATCCACACCTTTGAGATCTCCCCATGCCTCCGCACCTCTCAACCCTCCGCTCCTCCTTTGCTCCTTTTCACCCTCTAACCTTCACCCTCCCGTATTCAGCCTTCTATTCAGTTTTTTCATCCCTCTACGTCTCCATCCCCAAACCCCCTCTCCTCTTCCCCTCCTCTTACCTCTCCCCCCCCCCCCCCCCCCCCCCATCATCAGCACCCTGATTCAGTCACACTCTGGTTCACACGAGGCCTCACCTGCACACAAAGCCCCATCTCACTCTTTTATTGTGCCAGTCTATTGCCTATTCACAGCAACAGCACAGCACAAATCAATCATCTTTCCTAATGGAAAGTCCACATTAACATGAGAGGACACTCCATTTCCGTCCCAGAATGCCAGGTCGACTGGTACCTGAGCTCCAGCCAATGACGATCCGGGGGCCTGCGGGCACTCTCATTTCAGGTGGGATAGCAGGGTGATGCCGTTAGGTCCAGGGGTGGCTCCGGGAGTCAATGGTGTATTAACTGAGGATGCGACAACGGCAATAAAAATGCAAATTACCAGCCAAAGCCGAGGATGGCCTGGATCTGCCCTTCATAAGCCTGGATAATACAGTCACCACACCTGCCAAGACATGTGGTTCAACACATCTCAGACACAACAATACAAGGAATGAGAGGAGGCGAGGATCAGGAGAGGTACGGAGTGTGTGACAAACACTGAGACCATAGGTGATATAGCTTAGAAAGGTGTAGTTTTATCTGTGGTAGCCATTATTGGTTTGTCAAATAGCCTCCGTTATGTTTCATTTGTTTTAGAAATGTATGTAGATTCTTAATCGTGTGCAGAAATCTGCAGCAGCTGTCAAAGTTTGCCCAGCCAGTGCATGTCAGTCACTTGGTGGCAAAGAGCTGATATTTGTGGAAGTAAACAAGCGAGAACCAAAGAACAAAATAAAGCTTGTCCACTAATGTTAGAGAGCAAACGCGCCCAGACAAGCTTGACTGCCTTTTTCATGATTTATCATGCAGCTATCTGAAATCTAAATCTAAAATAACCCTCTCCGTCATATATGTAGGTAGAAATAAAAGCATTTGCCAAAAGGTGGGGATATCTGTGTGTTTATCTCATTCAAGATACTTCAGCTGCAGCACAATGTGACACATAGGTCAAATGAGATGTTGTCCAAACTCCCAAATCTTTAATAGATGCAATTTTGACTGAGGTTGGATGTTCAGGTCATCCACCTTTTCTTTTTTATCCATTCCAACAACAAAAACTACTAAAACTTTCGTGACAAAATTAGTTTACAGTTTCAGTTCAAAAGGTGGATCTGAATGCAAGACACCACGCAGGTGAAATGAACAAAAAGCGAGCTTTAATAACACAAAGCTGGTAGCGAAATACAAAACTGAGGGAGCAGGCTGAAGCAACAAGGAAAAACTAAACTGAGCTCAAACCGGTGTCACACAAGGAACACCAGCAAACTGAGACGACCTGACACTGAAAGAAGCAAAGCACACAGACTAAATACACAAGGAGAGCAGCGTGATTAGACACAGGAGGACCAAATCAGGGCGGGGCAGGCAATCACAGAGGCGGGAAAAAAACACACAAAGACAGGATACCAAAAAAAAATTTGCAAATATCTACACCACATCAATTATCAATCACCTGCACCCACTGTGAACCTGTGAAAGTACCTGTAACCAGTTAGATGACTTTGAAAATCAGAACTTCAACACTAGAAACAGGATCCAGGTTTGCTCCTAGTTCTGTGCAGCAATTGAGGTCACTTTTGCAGAGAGACTGAGAACACTGTAAATGCAATACACTGTATCTAGTTTACAGTGCAATACAGTAACCATGTGAATGTCATCTTCACTTAAAGCCATTATCTCTGATACTGTTAAGAGTATGTGAGTACTAAGAACAACATTTACTAAGAACAACATTTTCAAACAAGCCCATTTCACTGTTGACCCTGATATCTGCCCCTCTCTCTCCCCAAAATCTGTGAGAAGGGTCATATTTGAGAGGACACGGTAAATCTTACTTTGTTTAAATAAGTCCCTGAACACCACTGGAGTCCATGCTAGCCCAAGTCATCCCAGCCATGAGGGACAATAGGACACGAATACATCCCCAGGCAACTGTGTCTTAAATTGGCCCATCAGGGCTCTCTGGGACACATCGGTCATATTTCACAACTTCTCTGCGTAATGGAACAACTGAGCCGGTCTCTTGTGCGTCACAGGGATTCTCTTTCTACAAAGAGGGTTGTAGGACAGCAAGGACAGAGTTGTGTATCATCTAGGTCTTAAATCCAAAGAATGTAGACTCTTAAAGCATTATGAGATTTTGCGGTAATAAATTCTAGACTGTGTGATAATGTCCGCCCCATTGTTACATTTTTGTATCCATTAATGTCCCTAAAATTAAAGATGCTATTCAACATTTTCTTTGGAGCCGGAGGAAGATCAGGATTTAATCCAGTGTCATTAATAGCAGTTCTGCTGCACTGATCTTTACAATTCATTTAGATTGCAAAAGCTTAGGACAGATTTACTAAATCTATTACAGATTACTGGACCACAAAACCTTTGCTACTAGCTGCTACATTCTCAATTTGATTTGATTCTGATTCTTTAATTTGGCACAGCCACAGTGTTGTCTATTATTTAGTTTCAATGCTGCTAATTAAGACTCGATCCAAGTCAAAGGACACGCTGTGTGCACGTCTGCGAGCAATTGTGCCAACTGACAGCTCCGCTGCTGAGCTTGAAATATCGAAATGGCGTTAAATACTGCTGCCGACTTGAGAAAGTAAAGTCATCTAAAAAAAAAAAAAAAATGAATAACTGGTGCTTCGCGACCGATCTTCAATCACAGACACAGTTTGCTCTGCTGCAGCTGTTAATCATCATTCATAAATCAGTTCCCATTCCCTTGTCTCGTATTTTGTGCTCCGATACTAACTAACTCAAAGCTCATTCCGTTCTGTCATTTCGCCCCATAAAAAGTACAGACAAGTGCTATTAGATCGATGAGCAGCTAAAAAGTGCTAACTAAAGTAACCTCATGATGTTCCGTGCTTCCTAAACCCTTACAGTAATCACTTAATCTCTCCTTGAATGATACTATAAACTACATTGTTTTAAAAGCTGGGGTAGTTTTAGAGCGGCTCTTGAGAAGTACGTATGAAAAGGACATTTCATAAGACCATGTGCATAACCCGCATACGCTGTTAATGTGACAATGGGTTCTGCTTAAAATGCCAGCATGGAAACCCTACACACCAAACGCTCATCAGTATCATCTGAATACACAAAATCCTGCTCTGAACACGCATCCTTCAATTCAACAGACTGATAGGTTGAATCCAGAGGGCATTTATGATGACTAATTGATTTCATCTGATAAATTCACTCCAGAGGTTCCAGTTTCTAATGCGATGCAGCTAGTATTTCCCAACGTCACGGCTACACCAGTGCATCGTTTAATCTCCCGCTGTCTTCCTCACTCATGCTAAGACTCCATGCAGGAGACAGACGTAGCTTGGTAAGACGCTTTAGATAAATATTTAGGTTTGAAATCTGACAAACGGGTTGCATTCCAGTGTCAAGAGAGCTGTGAGACGCTGCCTCTCCTGACTTTTTTTTGTCAGAAATCATCCGACATCTTTCTTGCGACTGCCAGGTGTGACAGTTCTCGCTCTCTGCACCGACTTCCTCTTCTCTTTATGTCTCTCTCTCTGCTGTCTTTCACTTTTAAACACCTCTTTAAATCAGTGGAGGCTTTCTTTGAAGGAGGCACAGAGGAGATGGTGGGGGTGTGTGTGTGTGTGTGTGTGTGGGGGGGGGGGGCAAGTGTGGCTGCATGAGCGAGGCCAGCTTTGTGTCTGGGTTTGGATGTGGAATAAGCAGGTATGAATGGTATCATAATGGTTTTTGATTTTGTTCCAGGTCTGTTTGAACGCGCGATGCCCTGGCAAGTATTTAAAAACCTGCCAAGGGATCCCGTCTGGTCTGGATCATAAGCCCAGTCAGAGAAGAGGGAGGTGGAACAGGAGAAGAACCACCTGTGTGACCTCAGCCTGGCCTCCGCCAACAGGTCCAACGGGAAAATATGGCTCTGATTTTAACAGAGGACGGCTCTATCGTGTTTGCTTTGGGGTTACATGTGAAATATGTTAAATCTGTCATGTATGTACAGTATATTCTGTTTTATGTGATTCATACAGTATGCGTGCCTTATGTCATCAGCATCGTTCTCATTTTCACATGGCTTTGTACATTGCAAAACATCACATTTATGTCAATTGACCTAAATGCACATTTCTAAAATGATGTTGACATTTAAAATATTTTCTATGGTCTGTTTCTACAGCCAGATTTTCCTAAAACGGATAAGCAGACTACTGGACCTGTCTTTTTGGCCGTGTTGCTAGACTGCTGCAGCGGGGCCAAACAGCTGTGCTGTGTGGGGCAAGCGGGCCGTGGCCCTGTATGTTTTTTATCTACAGTGGAATTTATATGAGCCCGGGGTTACAAGCACATGAATGGGCCCCAGTGTGCTGGTTCTGTTTTGACGTCACCTCATCAGTGCGCATGGGACACGCTCGTTAAAACTGTGACACCGCGGCCCGCATGGATTTCAAAAGGAACTAGGCCCCCTTTTGAAGGACCAGAGTGTGGTGATTTGAACAATATACAGATTTGTCTGACTAATTTGAGCCACTTTGAGTTAGGGATTGTTGCAGAATCAACTGTTAATTAACACTATATCTCAATATATTACTAAATCTATGTATGTATGTATGTGTTTGTCTATCAACAACAGAGTTCAATTCATAATTTCTTGTATCTGTTCAGAATC
Source organism: Cebidichthys violaceus (assembly GCF_023349555.1). Classification (NCBI taxonomy): domain Eukaryota; kingdom Metazoa; phylum Chordata; class Actinopteri; order Perciformes; family Stichaeidae; genus Cebidichthys; species Cebidichthys violaceus. The sequence continues at coordinate 5,341,035 of NW_027176262.1, read as the reverse complement.
GCTGTGATTTACTTCATCTGTAAATTGTGTTCTGACTCTTAATGAACTGTATCAACATCACATCTCAGACCTGCAGAATAATGCAGTAGCACAATGCTGCCATGCAAAACTGTGAAATTTACTACAGTGACTGTTTATAAATAGTATAGCAAAGCTAGTGTATTATAATACTATGTATATAGTACTACTCAGTATAATAGTGTGCACTCATAATTCAAAACAGTAACACCACGCAGAGTATTAAATCTTTGTTCACATATATTTTATAACATTTTGAAGTACATTAAGTACATTTTAGAAATAGAAGCTACAGTTTATAAAACCTTTCCAGCAGAAATCATTGATGGGCCAGCATCAGCCTTTTTTCTCTAGCAGACAGGTCTATTTTCTATATAAAAAAGAATACAAAACAAAAACAAATCGCTACAATATTTTGTCCTGCGCTACCTTTATATTCCCATGAAAGCACCAGCTGTCTGCATCTCTTGTCTTTTATAAAATATAAATTATTGAAAAATATTCAAATGTTTGTGAACTAAATACAATAAAAATGATCTCATAACAAAAATACAGAGACACTATAAAATATACAAAAAAAAAACAACGACAACAAAACATCCAAAAACAAAAAAAACTAAAAGTTTTCCTTCTGAATCCATTCTGAGATATGCATATGCCACAAACTACTGGTGTGTATACACTTGCCTGACTAAGGTTCATTAATACATAAAACCTGCAGTAGATTGTAATCCGTGACATTGAACAATAGAATATTTTCCTGATAAAATAAATTTTAAAATACCTACATTTTAGGAAACAAAATGTTTTCTTTTAGCACATTAATCTTGTGACGCCAACCATACAGATATAATGACCTTGTGTGTGTGTGTGTGTGTGTGTGTAGGGGGGGGGGGGGAAATCACTTTTTCCAGGGCATTGACAACCATTACAATTATGATAAAAAATCTGGAAAGTTCTCTAATATAAAACACTGACATCAGACAGAAAAAGAACCTGAACAAAACAAAGATAACAGTGTTTTGGAACCTTGACATCAACATGCAGAGAAGAATGAAAGTACTGTGCAGCTTATTACTAATAAATTTGTCTAATTCGCTGTGTCAGATGACGAACACGGGTGAGGGTTTGTGAGTCAGTGTGCTTGATGAAGTCTGTTACCGATCAAACATAATGGACATATCCAGCATCTCTTTTCTACGCTCAGTGGGAAACCCAGCTCAGCGAAAGCATTTCTCTTTGTCCTTTTAACAAAAGATCAAATATAAGTCAACACTTTCCAAAAGTGTGAGAAAATTCTGGTCCCTGTCTCCCGACATTGTGGACGATACGCGAAGCACCGCGGCCAAAGACCTCACAAGGGTTTTGGTTATTATTCCTGCTTTGTCTCTTGCTTATTTGTGTAATCTGGGTCTCAATAAAGCATTATGAAATACAATCTGTACAAATAGACACAATTTTCATCCATATGGGTAACATTCAGCCATTGTAAACAATAACATTGTATTCTAAGATGATATTCCACTTTGGCATTTCCCATAAGGCCAGTGTGCAGCCACTGTTCCCACTGTTGAAAGGGAACCGCTGCCAAATTTGGTCAAATGTAACCAGTGAAGCTTTATGCATGTTTTCTTAGCAAGCTGCACAGGTATGGGTGGAATCATACATGAGTTACTCACTATGAACTGAATATTGTTTTTGCTCATAGATAAGTAAAACACAAACCCCAAAACGTATTTACAAATGTCTGCCACTAGTCCTACATGCCTCTATTCGCAATGACTTTTCAGCTGCATCCAGCTACAATGGCAGTGGAAAAATGAAGAACACAACCCATGTAATGCAAACTTCCAAGCAGCGCCAACTTGCATCACTCATGTCAGTCTTCCTCCATCAGACCTTACAACTGATCATCACCACCGATTCCTTTCAGTCACCTTCATCTACCTCACAAAACTTCCGCTTCTCTCTAGTCAACCTCTTTCTCTATTGCCTGTCCCTTTTTTTTTTCTTCTTTCTTACACTGTACCTCCACACTGCGTCCTCACGGCCAAAATGTACTGCATAAGAAAAGAAAAAGAAAAAAGAATAAACTCTGACATTCTTAGGATTTGGTAAAATCACTCCCTCAACTATTTCACTTGTGACTTTTTTTTTGTATAGACAGATAGACAGGAGACTATTCAAACACGTCTAAAGCAACACAGACATAGACAGTGAACCGACAAACGATGCATCTAATCCGCACGTTAAACAACTCTTCTTACCAAAGACTCCTGAATTCCCCCACATGGATTGTCTACAGTTTGCTAATACTGGTGGTTTATGCAAAAATGCATAAGTTTCACAATATGTGTCTCTAACAAAGGTGGCAAACATGTAAGTAAAGGTGAAAGCGTCAGTTTCAAAAGCAACGGCTACTTTCAGTTGTCTGTCTATCAAAAACTCTTGGTATGAGTAATCTCCCCGTGTCCTAAAACCCTACAAAGCACAGGGCCAGTGTCGATAGTGTTGTCTGATAACGAATCAGCACATTTCAGTTAAAGGCTCCTGGAGAAACAGAACAGATGCGCTTAGCATCTAATGTTTGCTTCCACTGTAATGACCGTCATTGACAACACCAGAAAAATACTCTTTCCAATACATGGTTTACATTGGGTGTTCTCAACATCAATACTCTAATACTGGCGCAAGCATACGCTCCTCAAACAACAAATTAAAAACAACACTTTTTGGTCCAAGCTGAATATTCTCTTTGCCAATGAGAGACACTGAGCATTTATGTAAATATGTCATTATACCTTAGTTTGGTTTTTACATTTTTGGCAACCTTTTTTTTTTTTTTCTTTTTTTTTTTCCTGTTAGCGGGAACCTTCCGCCCGCTCTACCCCAACACTGAAATGAATCTATTATTTTCTCTGTCGGTTATCTCAGACTTTCTGTCTTGGTCCTCTCGTCTCCCCACTGTGCTACTTAGGCAGAACGGAACCTGAACTCTACCCGATAGTGCTCCATCTGCCTTGAGCCGCGAAATAATACAGGTACATAACCACTCATACGCACGCTCACACACACACACACACACACACACACACACATGCTCGCACGCATCTCAAATGCAACAGGGTATGAATACAGGCTTTTGGCTTGTGCCTTCTTTTTTTACATGGTCTGAGAGACAGGAGCTTGAAGTTGACAAAGACCACAGTGAGTCATTAAAAACATTTTTGGTCCCCAAAAAAAACGGTTTACCGACTCTATCAAAATAGTTAAGACCACTTTATGAGCCCCAGTCCATGAATCTCCTAAACTTTCGTCTTCACTTCCCGTTTCGTCTTCGCTTTCACTCGTCCGTATCGGGCTTTACGTCCAACATTGCGTGGAGCTCCTCGGGAGTGTACCCCAGCAGGCTTTTTAAGTCACAGACAAAGCGGTAGACGTAGCGTTTCCCCGATGTCTTGTGGATGATATTCTTGTCATAGTAGTAGCGTAGGCCACGGCTCAGCTTCTCATAGTTCATCTTGGGCTTGTTTTTCCTCTTGCCCCACCTCCGAGCGACCTAAAACAATGCAAGAAATAAGTGTGTCACTAACGATACAACGAATGTGTAACAAACTATTTCAAATCAAAGCCACGCTTTCTATATGGTAATCTCTGAGAATGTATTTATTGACATTTCACTACTGATGCAAAACCAGCAACCCTTCCCAAAAAGATTGATGGAGCGAAACAAGGCACACAAAAAAGGCAGCAGACATCTTGTTCATCTGGCTAACTACTTAGGACCTCCCAGCACATGTACCAGCGACCAGCGGGGTCACAACCTCTCACCTCATCTGGGTCAGAAAGCTTGAACTCCCAGCCGTCGCCTGTCCAGCTGATGAAGGACTGGCAAGACTTGTCGGTCAGAAGCTCCAGGAGAAACTGCCACAGCTGGATGGGGCCGCTGCCTGCAGAACGGATGGGGGAGGGAGAGAAAGTGTGCATTAAAAACAAGCTATTTACACTGAGGAGACACAGGTTGGTGTGTGGACTTAACTAAATAACGCTAACGTTGGGGCAAAGACATGAAGATCCTGACTAAATTCTCAAGTTCTGTAGTCTTATTATTAGTCCAACGCTCCAAATACTGTATTATAGATAATAATACATTGCATACATGGTGTGTTGAGTGGTTTAAACACATTTTTGGGAAGAATATACAAAAGTGAGACATCGCAGAAAGCTACGCAAAGTCTATATTCTGTTAATGCACTGCAAGGACAAGAGGAGAGTGAGGATCCTTGAAAAGCGAAAGGTGTCTCAACAGTTTATACTTCGGCTATACATAATGTATGTGTTAAATATGCATGCCAATTATTCACTTATGTCTGAAGAGGGGACAAAGTAAACCTTCTAATGTGGGTCAGACTGGAGTACAGCAGTGGAACTAAATGTCCTCCTAAATACAACAGTCCCTTTCATTATGCATTCCCTTGTCTGGCAGTTGCCCCGTGCAGTATGTGAATCTACAGTCTGTGTCTGTACGAGTTCCATACTGATGAACTCACTAGTTTAAAAATAAGAGGGGCTGCCTGTAGACTCCAGCAACACATCTCAGGGATTTGAATGCAGACTGCGTGTGAGAAAGAGAGTGGTTGCTAAGTCATCTGTAATGTTGCAATGGATTCATGAATAAAGAGTACCTGTTAGAAGTGAACTTCAGCGCTATTACAACAGCTTATTAGATATTGTGGAGGAAAAAAAAAACAAAAAGGAGGGAAAGCAGAACAAAGATAACCCAAAAAAAGGGCTCGTCTATGAACTAGATACAAGGCTGCGCACTTTGATCTTGCGGTTTTTCAGCACACTCAACCACCCACTTTTGAGGCTCGCAAGTTGAAATCACACCTGCCTATGCAGCACACCGCCTCAGCAGAATTGAAGCTGCGCAAAAGTCCCCTCTCTCGAGCCTCAGAAAACCAAATGTGCCCTTATACAACACGAACAAAAGCTTTCAGGGAAACAGGCGTGTGGGTTGAACACTTGAAATGGCGCATGTGAGCCTTCTTTACTCCTGCAAGGATTTGGAGAAGGTGCATGACAACAGCCGCCAAGACTTTGGAAAATAAGTGGCTGTGCAACACTGAGTCTCTTTCAGACAGAAAGCTTCGACTCGCATTCCAAAAGTCTGCTACTGTAATAGCGAGCCCACATAAGGGTGACACAGTGCCCGTTTACCAACCCCCCCCCCCCCCCCCCCTGTGCTCTCACGCCAGAATGGAGGCGACCTTTTGACAAAAAAAAAAAAAAGTTTCCAAAAATATGTTACAAGTCTCCATGCACAATGGGCCTCATTGAAAAAGCATAGTGTGGCGGGGTCTCGCATTCGGAGCAGAGTTAAGAATCTGACCCGTATGATAAATGAGTCTTAAGCATATGCAGCCACAGCAAGAAAGCTGGGTGGTGAGTGGACCTGCAACTGAGGAGTAATGTATGGAATATTATTTTATAAATGTAGAATAATAATTAAAAAAAAAAAAGGTATTGAGATCACGGTTCTCATATTTGAAAAGGTGAAACCAGCTAATATGTAGTGTTTTAACTTTGTACAGTAAATCATCAATATAATACAACATGACTACATTTAGTAGCAATGCAAATAAAGTACCTCTGTGTGTGTGTGTGTGTGTGTGCGTGTGTGTGTGTGTGTGTGTGTGTGTGTGTGTGCGTGTGTGTGTTTGTACTTGTGAGACGGGAACCAGAGAATAGAGAAAGCAAAGTATCACGATTCAGATTGAGAGTTCACCGTGTTGTAAGGCCGCCTGATGTTACTGTAGACAGAGATGCAAATGGCAAATTGTCACAGGAAACCGCTGAGGTGACAACTGGAGCTTCACTTATCTCTCTGCAGTGTTATCAGGCGCTCTGTCAAGTGTCACCTGTCACCCTGTGACTAGTGCAGGAAGCCGAGCAGAGCAAGCATCAATTTGGAATCTTACAATTTTTTGGTTGAGGTCTCTCTCTCTCTCTCTCTCTCTCTCTCTCTCTCTCTCTCTCTCTCTCTCTCTCTCTCTCTCTCTCTCTCTCTCTCTCTCTCTCTCTCTCTCTCTCTCCTTCTTTCTTCCTGTATTTCTTCAACCACCCACACATATGCACATGGGCACGCACACACATGTACACTCAAATAAAGCTTCCATCTTTGAAGGACAACACTCTCCTTGCGCTGGAAAATTAGGGTATTTAAGGTATTTTAGTGTGATTTTTTTTTTTTTTTTTTTGGATCTTCCTTCCTCCATCTCCCTTTCCCCATCTTGTAAAAGCTCAGAGGAAGCACATTCTCCTCTGTGCGAGTACATCACTATGCATTAGGCTGGGAACACTCGCCAGGCTTTCACACATGAGCTCCTTGGAGTCATCTATCCAGTCGTAACAACTGATACATGTCAGACGTCAAGATTGAAGCGGTAAATGGAGCCAGAAAGCTTGTGGGGTACATTTGAAAAGATGTTTGAAAGAAGATATTTCCTCATGCTCCGGTTTGCATTTTGATAGAATCCAAATTCTTGTCAGAGCTTATTTCATAAAGGCGAATGTCATCATGGCTTGTTTAAAAGCTCCTCGTCAAAGTAACACAAATCTAGAAGGTGCACAAATCTCTCTGGTTCATCCTGACTTTATCGGCTGATGCGTCATATTTATTGTTTGTCATTTATTGTCAGATTCTAGGTTCAGTCCACTTGTGTCAAAGACGGTGCAGGGAGCAACACATCCTCTAATGGTCACTGGAGGGGCTTTTAGACTGTCTTTCTCCTCATCATTTGATTATGTGCATTACGACATCTTTCCAACATCATGAATGACTCATTGTTCTATAAGCGGCTTTAGAGCTAATAACCATACAGACGACCAATTAACTTGCGCATACCAACTTTAGGACAGTCCAGTTGAGATCTGATGTATGCATTGTTAGTGACATTGAGACATTTTCTTGGATTTCCCCTTTTCCAATGCTGGCACTCCTGCAGCCTTGTGACTGCAATTTAAAGATGGCAGGAAAAGTCCCAAACACGATGGCCTTAAGAGGCTCCTCACGATCCAATTTGAAACATCTGCCGTGTATTTCTTAAAGAGTTGAACTAAATCCTTGACTCGTGAATACAAAGGCATAATATGTATTCTCTCATGCAACACATGGTTTAAATGTGAACTGTTAAAAGTAGTGACAGTAGTTGCATTTGCTGCAGAAGAGCTTGCAGATATATCTCCACGTCGTATTGAACTTGGAGAACACACGTAAGCCCCCTCTTTGAGCATGTACGAGTGTGAAGATGCCTCTTGAGATAAAAGATATATATGTTTTTCTCTGCTGTTATGTGTAGGCATAATGTCTATGTTTCACCGGCGTTGCTAGGACTACCTGGAAAAAAAAATAGGTTGAGATGCGGGCTGCGGATAACAAGGAGGTGGTTGAGAAGTGAAGACAGAACAAAAGAGAGAGAGAGAGAGAGACGGAGAGAGAGAGAGACGGAGAGAGAGAGAGAGAGAGAGAGAGAGATAGAGAGAGAGAGAGTAAAAAAAAAAAGAAAAGAAGAAGGTTCAAGCACAATTTGTTTTGCTTCCTGTAATGTGCATGATTCAGGGGTTGTTTTTACTCTTCTGGTCTAAAAGCAGTGCATTGAGGCACCTCCACATCTGGAGGCAGAGCACTGAATCTTAACCATTAAGAATATAATATAATAACACCAATATTATATTTTACTGTAACTAAGTAACTATATTTAATAATAATATGATGATGATGTATAAACAAATATTATAGTTCTACATTCCAGCTATGTGTAGCAGCATCACAAGCCTGGGATCTGGCCAGCTTACTGGCACACCTAAATGGAACAGCGCTTTGATTCATTTTATTGCTTACCCTGTGATTTCCCTGCTGTGACATTTTTAAAATGTCTGCTGTAAAACGGTCTGTAAAGAGCTGCAGCACTTTTCGAGGTAGGACTGTATATACAATTATAGTGTATAAACTATGACCTATACACAGCTCTTACCTGTGTATCCTGCCAGCGCTGCCGCTGGGATGACGGGTTTATCCTTGCTGAGGTCTGAGCGCTCCCTCACATAGTCTTTGAAAGTGCCCTTGGGCTTGTGGCTGTGCAAGGCAGTGGGGTAGTCTTCCGAGTCGAAGCTGTCGTACGAAGGTACCCGCTGCAGGCTGCTGAATGAGGACTGGCTGCTCCATGACTGGGTCAAGCGGTCGCAGCTCTCGAAGCTCTCGATGCTCTCGAAGGAGTCCTGGCCACCGAGCTTACCTAAGAGGAAAGGACGGGGGTGGAAATGGCAAGACAAGGAGAAATGAAGTTGTTACAGAGGTTCAAACTGTACATTTTATAGCAAGTCACATTTTAATAAAGCCTGAATTTGTATAATGTAAGACTCCCTTCTCTGCTTTTCCTCTAAGAAATTCCTAAAAATAGATGTGTAGCTGTTTTTCAAAGTGATCCTTCAATGCATAAGAATTGTAATCGTTGTTACAAGTTTTCTGACGAATTTGACAAAATGTAAGAAAGCATCATAAACAACACCTAACAGTAAGTTATGCTCACGCTCACTAAGCTATATTGTTCTGTATGGTGCCACGTCTCTCTCCATTTCACACCTCATTTCCCTTTTGCAACCACCATATGGATTTGACTTTAAAATGGAAGACAATCACGCAAATTGCGTTGCTATTTTTAGCCTTGGGAAAGATAAGAGGAGCCGTTCAATGACGAGCCATTATCAAATGACAGATAATGCAGCCCCTCCATTGATGCCGAAATCTTCTAACTGCTTAAATTGAAGCCACATGTGGATATCAGCAGCGCTACGAAATACTTTCCCACGTTGGGAGAACACAACGCAATGCTCAAAAAGCTATGTGTGATGCATGAGGATCGGACCTCATACCTTGTAGGCAAATGCAGGAGGATCGCACAGTGTGCATGGCACATGCTATTCATTTATACAGCTGGGGATTTGTGAGAAGAAAATCCTAGCTTTATGGCTAATAATGTAAACCACGCTGCTGATTCCTCTGTAAACTATCACGGGGAGAGAAAACAAGCCTGCGCATTCAGTAAAGCAGACAGTTTCATGAGAAAACCCCACGCTTGCTAGCTGAGGATGACACCTCTATCTCCTTACCTAGAAGTCGAGGAAAAGGGGCCAACAGAAACGAGAAGAAAAAAAAAAAAACGTTCTTGAAGGTTACACCACTTGAACGGTTTTACATAAAGGACGGGAGGCAAGAACACGTTGTGGCTTTGGTTCACTGACACTGACGAAAACAAAATAGTTCTCTTTTTTTTCTTCTTTTTTTTTTCCCAACCCGGTCTAGAGTGTTCGACGCAGGTTTGCTTGAACCACAAACCAACCAGAAGGCCTGCTTTTCTTCTCTTCTAATACATGCACGCTGATGTGGCATGACAACTTTCTGGTAGCCTCAGCACTGTCACACGCACACTGACACCCACGCAAAAAAACATTTACATGCACTCGCATGCGGACGCGTTTATCGCAACACTCCATCCGAGCAACGTGTTGATTAAAACAGAAATGCAGCACATTCTCCACCGCGACGCTCTGCTTGAAAGTAAGTATCCAGGCCTCGTATTTAGCGTGCGACCCCTCACCTCTGCTGAGGCGTCCCACACACATGTTGTCGGGGGACACCACCTCCTGCTTGACGGTGAAGTAGTCCCCCTGCAGCGGGTTGAGGGGCGTGTCCCGTAGGATGACGGCGGGGTATTCACTCTCGTACTTGAGCGTCAGCAGTTCCTCCGAGCTGATGGGATGAAGCGTCTGGTAGGACTCCGTGATGAAGCCGGGCTCTGAGTATTCAGAAGGAGGGACACATTGAGCATGCTCAACACCGTAGCCTGGAGAGACAAAGGGAAATGAGTGTGGATAGAAAGCAGAGACGGAGAGCGAGGAGCAGAGCAGAGCAGGAAGATCAATCTTAGGAGAGCCGAGTCATAATGCATCTTGTGCCGAACGCTTAGTGTGTGAATAGTCCATAACAAAACACGGCCCTGAGCGCATAAGATGAGTACGATGATCATACGTGTACATAACTTTAGCAAAACTTATAGTGATGCCATATTGTTTTCTAAGATATGTGGTCAATTTATGGCTAAACAGGCTTTTTACTATATATCAAAATCAAAATGTCAAAGGGATCTTTTCCCATTAAGAGCCCAAAATCTTTCATTCACAACACTAAACCACTCCTCTTTTTTCCCCCCATTCATGTGGCACCGATCTTGTGCTATTACACAGTGATTGACTACGAGTGTGATGAGTACTTACTGACAAAGTAGTCTGAGGTATAACGGGATTCCTGGAAGTTGGAGGTCAGTCCATTGATGGGGTAATGCTTTGCATCCTCTTCATGAAAAATAGATAGAGAACGAGCGTCAGTGACCTCGCCATTGATTTCCATGTATCGTGTAACTGCATCCAGCGTTATAAAAAATTAATGACCTGAGCTAAATTGCATCTTCCTGTGTTTGCCTCCTGTTACTATTGCAAATGCCAACAGTGTGCTAAATTGGTGCAAGCAGCAATATCACCCTGTGTGGTACTGTACACATACTGTATGTGAGATATAAAAAAAGTTGCCGTCTTAAAATCGCCTGATAATAATACAAACAATCTGAAAATACGCCTTCGGACCAATGTGGCCTTACCTTTCTGAAGCATTTCTAGATGTTCCCAAAGGATGTCACCCACGAAGTCAGGCGCTAAGTCCAGGAAGCGCTCCTTCCCCATCGCACACAGGCTGGCTCCGTTCATGCAGAACTTGTCAAAGTCGACATTTTTCAGACTGAACTCGTTCACTGTCCACGTTAGCCACGCAGCCACATGGTTGTCTGTCCACTGTCTGGGATCTGGAAAGGGTCACAATTGGTGATTGTTTTATTAACTGTTTAAATAAAGTATTTGTGCAACTTGCTGAATCCCTCCGTTAAAAATTGTACATTCAAAAACAAGCAGGTACATAGCAGTGTTAATGACAAGGCAAAATCATAGCTTTGCAGATATAGTATGATTACTTAAGAGTCCAGCGCTTTCCAAGCAGCATGAAGAGGCTCTGCGGTCGGCCTAACTGCAGTATTTCACTCTTTGGATGCTGCAGTCAGACAGTCTGCCCGGTCGGAAATGTATGTAATATAAGGCCATTTCTGGAATAACTGGGTGTCTCCTTGTTTTCAGTCATTCTAAGAGATGACTCCACTGAATGATTTAAAGCAGGCTATAATGTGAACTGATCTAGTGAGTGTGCATGTATGACAAACGACCAAAAAGACTTTTCTGAGGGCTCATGCGTTTAACTTCCCAGATGAAAATGTGACCAGGGGGCTAATAAGAACACAAGCAGCTGACAGTTTTACCTTTGGGAATACCGAGCCGCTGCTGTTCCTTTGTGAAGCCACTGAAGGTGGCCTTCAGAGCCTGTGACATCATCTCTTTACTTCCTGGAGTTAGCAGGGGGACGTCTCCGCACTCCGGATCTGCTGGTCACAAATGAAAAAGGAAATTGATTATGTTATTATTGCAATTACAAATATGCTAATATCATATTCTGCTTTAATCATTATTGACAACTGACAATGCATCCTGTATTCTATTTCATGCTGAGAAAGATTACCGAGTGGGAAATTAAATTGAGACAGAGAACGGGGGTGGGAAAGAGAGACTTGTGAATGTGGCTCAGTTAGATATTCTCACGCACACGCACACGCACACGCACACACACACACACACACACACACACACACACACTTGTATTAGCCCGTGATCAACAACATGGCTAAACAATTACATCCCGTCTAGACAGACAGTGTCTCTGCATCAGATCCAATCTATTTAAACAAGACCTGTCACACTGTCGTATCTGAACTGTTGACAAACAGAGGTAACACTGCATGTGCATGTTTCAGAAAGGCTGAATAGTAGAAACAATGACTCAACCGTTTTTTAAACAGAATTTAGTGCTCGATGAGTTGGGACAGTTCAGAGAGTGGCTTCAACCACTTTATTTATATATATATATATATTTTTTTTTGCAAATGTCTAGTTTCTGGCAGTTGTTTGGAGTCGTAAGGCAAATATGACTCATCCGGCACTCTGCATTAAAATAAACACACAAGTTTACTTGCAAATACTACAAACACGACCAGCTCTCCTACATGGGTGGGAGAGCTGCGCCTGGTGCCCATCACTGACCCCATGACCCCCTGCTAGCCCTCCTACCATGCTGCCCTTGCACAGTGGGCCTACTGTCACCGGACCAAGCATGGGGTCAAACATTTTGAGAGGTCAAGGGTCGAGGGATGAGGTGATGATGTCACAGCGGCTGCTGGCGGGTGGCTAGGAGAGTTTGAAGGGGGGGGGGGGGGGGGGGGGGGGGGGGGGGGCTGTCTCGAGGGTCTCTGTCGCACACTGGGCTTTCTGTTCTCTGCTCACAGCCAGTGGGCACCCAGTGCGGAACACAGAGCTCCCTTTGATGGCTTTAAACAGTGCCTGATGACTCGCACTCATCTAATTAGAATGAACAGTCTGCAGAAAAGTGTGGGATGAGAGGGCAAAGCAGGGGAGATGATGAGGGGAGAAGGGGAAAGACCCCCGGGCCACTGACACAAGAATAGACTGCTAAAAACTAATCTGGCAGAGACTCAACAAATGACTTGTAAATAGACATAAAAAGGCCTTATAGAGTTCCAATTAGCTGACATGCCTCATTCAATCTGCAAAGCGCCCACACTCCTTTACACAACAAAGACAGACGTAGATAATGATCTGTTCGAATCTCGTCTAATCAACTTGGGGGGTGAAAGTGTGCGTGAGGCAAAACGTCAACCTCTTGGGGCTTCAGCGGGTTAAGGTGCACACAAATTCAAGGGTTCAATCGGGGCTTTGATTATTATTATTATTTTGTTGATGCATGTCTTTCTCTTTAGCTCATCCCTCTGGTCGCTCTCCATTGCGCGTCAAATCAAATCGTTAAAAGGCAGATCACAGAAGTCTTTGCTTGAAGGCAAAACCATGATGAGGGAGAGTTGTGTCACTCCTCTCACAGCAACGGCATTCGTCGAACCCAGATGTTCTGGCATCTCCACTGGCTGGCGGTTTGATCTGCCAGCAGCACACTGGGGCAACATACAGTTCATGCTTGTTTTCACCACTCGCTGACGTCTCGACCTCGACTGGAATGCTCAGCAGCTGTCCCTCCTTTGCCCATGCAACCAATGGCTGTCTGGCTGTTTGTAAAATTAGGTCTCCCAGTTTCTTTTTTTCTGTCTTGGGCTCCCCCCCCCCCCCCCCCTTCTTTTTTCTCTCTCTCTCTAAAGAAAGAAACCTCGCAACAGGCCGGAGACAGAGGACAGACAAAAGCCCTTTGCTTCTTCTTGTGATTCAATTAGGCATGCAATAATATATTGCTCTCTGTTACTCTGTTGGTGAACAAACAGAAAGTTGTTTATTCTCTGCTCTTCTACCTTGCTTTTACTTTCGACTTGGATGAATACTGTTTCACAGCCTTGTATAAGACCCCAGTTTAACTACTGTCAGACATATCAAAATAAAATGAGCAGTTTCACAATGTAAATAAGACCTGAGCTCTCTCTCTCTTTATGTACAAGTTGCTCCTGACAGCCAGGTCACGTTTTTTCTTTTCAATATTCTTGGTGTACGCTCAAATGTACATGCTGCAAACGGCTGCAAGCTGAGATGGGACTTGGGCTCAGACAGCCGGCGCTTTGATGTGAAGGCAGGGGCGAGATGTGGCAGTTTATTTAAGCTGGATCGAGCGGAGTTTGTCTGCACTTTCGAACCGCTTACGCCCCTCCCTCTCCATCGCTTTTATCAACCCAGCCCCAGCCCCAGCCCCAGCAGGCCACACAGACTTGAACCCACTTTAGCACTAAATCCTCCATCAAAGACACTCAACACCATCGTGCATGAGAACTGCCATTAGGCACTCTGACGAGAGAAATATGTGAACCATGATTATAGAGCAAATTTAAATGTGAACTGCAATTTGTTTGATTTCTTTTGTTCTTAATTTGAATTACTTGTTTCTCTTGTTTGAAATGAGTTTTGAAGTGGGATTTCTGTTTAATGTCTTGCAGCAATGCAAAGCACACAGATGTCTTCTAAGTTTGTTTATTTCTCCAAGGCTGTTAGGTGACTGTACAGCAGTTGCTATAAAACACAAATTACATTTCCAACAGAACAATTTGCTTTTTTAATAGCGCTTAATATGAATGTGCATCACTTTGTTGTGTTTTTGTGAATCAAAATCTTAAAGAGATGAAGCAGAGGACACGGCAAGGCTGAAAGGAAAACAAAAGAGCAAAGAGTGCAGCGATAGTAGAGCAGCCTCCGCGGTGAGTGATCCATGTGAAAGTTATCTGCGGCAGAGCTAATGTACAGTGTGCATCCATTAGCGAGAGAGGCGAGCTCGGATCTAGACAATCTCTAGTAAATGATGAAGTCCTGATAGGATTTCAATGCCTGCGAGTCCCATTAGATACAGAATGGTCAGTATGTACTGAGAGTTAGAGCATCTACAAGTCATCACTTTCCACATTAGACGGTGTGGGTCTGTCCACAAAATGAGTTCCATCCACTTAGCTCAAGAAATGTGGGAGTGGGTGTAAATCACATGCAGCATTATGGCATTTCACTAACAACTAACACGAGTAAAAAGAGCGTCTGGAGTGAAAATTTACAAAATGACACCAATTGCTACTAATGATAAAGAGGGAATAATAAGTCCATCTATTCTAAGAATCACTGATGAAGTGAGACTGATGTTTAGTCTGGATTTACAGTAAAAGGTATTGATTAGCTACTCTCCTCTTGCCATGATATGAGTAATGGACGGGCTGCTGAGTGCGACGACCATATTTTCCCCCGAGGGGTTCTCACTGACAGACCGTGCGCTGCCCTTGTGACCAAACCCCAACCCAACCTTAGACCGGGGTTCTGTTTGGCACCTTGAGCTGTTCAACCGACACGCATATCAACACACACACACACACACATGAACCAAATTAGCAGCCTGTGCGCCAGAGCGTGGGTGTGAAATTGGGATTTTTTTTTTTTTTTTGTTTGCGGCTGGGGCCAAAGTCTGTGGAGCTGGAACAGACGGGGCTGGGCAGGGCAGGGCAGGATCAGGACTGGGGAAGATCCCGGGTGGGTGAGGGATGACTGAGTACGGAGGGGGCGGGGGATGAGTCACCGGCCTGTAACATGAGCCCATCACAGGACAAGAGAGCCGGGGGTGGGCACAGCGGGGAGAGAGAGAGAGCGACGGAAGAATGAATGGGAGGTCTCATAATGCTCCCTCTCTTCTGCTTGTCTCTGGAGTGACATCACAGTGGGATCGGTGCCATCTCCCAGCCTCTGGCGGAGACTCGGTTCATTCATAAAGCCTGGACTGCTGCCTCTGCTCAGAATGATGCAATGATACAAGCAGAGCAGGCAACCAGACCCAACAAATGGGGGACAATATGCTTTCTATCATGCCATTGAGCTATAAATAGACCTTCAGAGTTCGTCCGATGGGTGGTAGTGTTTTGATGTGAGGAAGAGAGAGTCGGCTGTAAACAAAAAAAATAAATCAGGATGACATCTCAAAGGCTATTCAGAGCTGGGTTTTTGAAAAGTGAAACACTTTAGGGTCAAATTATCATTTAATTTATATCAGTTTCAAAGCATGTGGCGAGTCATGTCTCCACCCCCCCCCCCCCCCACCCCCTTTGTAGCTGAGAGTATGGTGGGCTTTATTTATCAGCAGAAGAGTCCATTTCCTGTGGCTAAGTCGCTACTTCCTGTGGGAAATGAGGTGAGTTGAGGGTTCAGGTGAGGGTCATACCCTTCCTTAATATCCCTACATGCATACAGGTACGCGTCAGCGGGGTCACGACGCGGTGCAGGGAAAAGAAAGGAGGTCTTGGCTACTTGCCAAGGGCTTATAATCGTCTCTTTAAAGCAGACCAGTCTATCCACAGCAGACCAGAGGTGGCAGTGGTATCTGAGAGGCCCTTTGATGGAGGCCCGTATCTGGACCCCTGGTCTGAGAACGCGGGGTCATAAACCCGACCAACATGAAGGGGGCCCATTCAGTGCCACGGGGTGATAGAGTGGTGGCTGAGGGCTGCAGTGGAACGAGAGGAGGGGAAGCGGTCTGGTTTTGAGAGGGCCGCTTGTTTCGGCCAGCCGCTCCACTGTTTAGATTTCCATCTCAATGCCAATGACCAGGAGTATACGTCTTGGCCTGGCTCAAGCCGAAGTGAAGAAGCCAGACCCAGACCCAGACCCGAGCCTGCTCCAGCGCGGGAGCAGCGTTAACCTAAAAAGATCCTACGCATAAACCAGGACCATCACAGACAACAGTGCTGCTGAGACACTCGTTTTATTCTTAGTTCTCCACCACTGGCTCCTGGCTGCCCTCTTGAAGCACAACCCTGCGGTGGTGTGAGGCAGCTGTACGGGACGAGGCCGCTACTGCTGACATCTGTCTCTGGCCATGAAACTAGAGTTGTCCAGGATCATCACCACCACAGACATATCGGCTACTGAAGCAGACAATAAGTGAGACTAATACCCGATAGCTGCCTTGCCGTCTTTCTTTATCCCACTCCCTCCATCTCTGAAATCATATTAGCTTATGATGTGAAAGTGCATTAACCCTACTGTTTATGCCAAAGTCTCAGCGCTTGATATGACATTACGTCTGAGTTTGAAATGATACGCGCCATCAGCAACAGACGCTAAAGATATTTTTGCTAAAAGCTTGATGGAACTTCTCTCCTTTCCAGAACATCGAAAGGAACAGAGACAAAGTGAATTTAGCAGGGTCTGGCTCCTTGGTGCTTATTTAACTTTCTACAAGCTTTTGTTGCTCTGTGATCTTTAACAGTGTGAAAAGGCCTGTTTTTTTTTGTTGTGGGGGGGGGTTTAGGTATGCCTCAAGTATTAAAAAGATTGAGCAAGAGTCGTGCACTTCTCACATCACATTGCACAAACAAGCTAAAAGCCAGCATTGCACTAAAGCACTACACAGACAGTAGCGATCTGACATTTCTCACACAACTTCATAGTTCTCCATGACATCCATATATGCTAACTATTTATAATGAAAGCACTACTTAGTCCAAAAGGATTCGACTGTCTTGTTTTATCCATCGGTGTTACGCCTAGTGGTGAGAAAGGGGAACTGACAGGCGAGCGCCGTGCTGGAGAGTGCAGGTGGTGTTAGCTGAGCCGTATCCAGGCTAGCTTCTCTCCCAGGCCCACGTCCCTGTTGTAAACAGACAGGGGATGCTCTGGGGGAACTGTTTAGGCGTTAAACCAAACACACGACACATCTGACAAACAGTTTACTCTCTGTGTTGCATTTTTTCCACAAAACACGGTGCCTGCCCCCATTTTTCGTCCAAACCGATACATTCCACAACCGGTTTCCTGATAAAATTGTGGATTATGTGGGACGGCACGCAGCCACACACACACACACACACACACACACACACACACACACACACACACACACACACACACACACACACACACACACACACACACACACACACACCGATGGAACTGTTCGCCACTCGGCCGATCTTTTGTGCAACACATACGCATGTAAGTCTTGTCGCGGCTGGCTCTAATTACACATATAAGAGCTCGTTGCTTGTTTGAAGGCAAGCTATGGGCGACAGATGGATACTTGATAAATAAATTCCCCCCAGACCGCAGTGTTTTCATGTTGCGCGCCTCACATTCCACCTCTGTTTTACAATCACTAATGTGCTTCTCACAGCTTTCTTGTTTTCCTCTAATGCGACCAAAAATGACTTGTGGTCTAAGTGGCACAATGGTTTCAGCTCAGGAAGATGAATTGCTCTTCTATTTTAAGCTCAGTGTAGACTCCACGGCTAATAGAAGCATAAAACATCAAACCTCTTCTTCCTTTATCATATGTAAGATGTGGCTGTTATTTTTCATGATGCCGTGAAACACCTCAGCTTCGGCTCACTTGGCTGCTTAAAGAGATGTAAACCACGGCGTGATAACTGGAAAGTCACAACTCTGTTTCGCAATAAGAAATGGAAACTATTTCCTAAACATGCGTTTTTTTCATTTCAGATGTTTTAACTCACTATCACCTTGCTATCTCCATATTCCTATCTGTCTCTGTCACACACACACACACACACACACACACACACACACACGCACGCACACACACACAGACTGTGACTCATTCCATCAAAGAATGACTGAACTTGAGGGGATATCGTGCTGCTTCGTTTGACAATGTGACTGGTCATGATGAAAGCAATGACCATATCTTGTAAAATTCCTGCGCAATGACTCAAAAGTGGTCACGCTTACCCTGTAACTATGAACAAAACAAACACAACTTTTAGGCAACAAACAGATCATCTCCAGTGAGCCTTTACGTGAAGCCGAAAAGATCATTTTGACACTATGGCATTTCTGAAACAGAATATTGTCAAAGTCAAGTTGTCATTATGCTTCCATTATGTGGGCCTACAGCAGACATAGTAAGAAAAGGCAACTCATTTCCATATTTGAAACATGCAGATACTGCAGACGTCAGGCGGGGCAGGCAATGGAATCCAGCTGCTTTTGCTCTCTCTAAACTCCAGAGGCCGTCCAAAAACTTACACCGAGTCCCTCTCCTCCACCACCTCCATGGCTGCCAGAACACATGTGCCTCCCATTTGACTGCGTCACTGGGGCTCGACTCATCGTGAGCGCCACAGAGTTTCACCTACACAGTGGAGCCAGCCACCTACGTGACACACACACACACACACACACACACACACACACACACACACACACACACACACACACACACACACACACACACACACACCCTTCCTTATCTTCCTTTGCTTCCGTCGGGCCAATCAATCAATAAAAGTCTGATGCTGTAGGTCTGACAAAAATATAGCCTGTGGCCCATTTGTTCACCTGATTACAAAAGCAGCATGCTGACACCAAAAACAGGTGGTGTCCAGCATACGCAGACAAAACAGAAAACAAGGAAAGGAAATCTGGAACATACACGAAACAAAATGAGTGACATGGCCTTGTTGAGAACAGCTGAACGCTCGTTGCCTTTCAGGACACCGGACTGATTCTCAAAGCAGGCATGTTTCTAAACTAGCCCAGTTTGCTATTCCATTACAGGAAACACGGCTCCTAAATGTGGAACCATAACACAGAATAAGAGGACAAAAATAAAAAAAAAGACGTTCTTATGCACTCCTGACAATGTTGAGATGCGTGGGAGGTTGTGGAGCCATTTTGGGGCACCATCAGGCCAGTTGGGGCCTCACAGTCAGACTGGTAATTTAGCCTGTGGCATCAGAAACCAGTAAGCGAGCCAACCAAACGCACAAGTCGGACAACCAGTGGCGTGTGGTGCAGCAGGCGTCTAGTGCCATGACTCAGGGATTACAAGCAAGGAATGACTGGAGATGGGACAAAGTGCACTCACCAGGAACTCACTGTGCACCACATCAAGGTGGCGTGCGAAAAAAAAAAAAAAAAAGCCCATGTGGCCAACAGAAAGGCACTGGAAAACAGGGGAAGAAAGGGAAAGGAGGGGGAGGAACACTTGACAAGGAATTGTATGAGTGGGTGGGTGAAAGATTGAAAAAGAATTGTCCAAAGGAAGCTTATTAATGCTTTATTTCACCAGCCAAGGAACATATTTTCCTTTGTTTTGCTTGTTGGCTTTTTGTGGAATGCGAGTAAAACGAGAAGCTGTCGAAGACCGATCGAAAAGGAGAGGCAACTCTAGTCATTTTGATCTCTAATTATTCTTTACAATAACAAGGACTATTTGCTACCATCATATCGGCCACACCTTGGAAGGCCTCTCTTTTCTCCGTCCCTCAAACACCCAACCCCCTCTCACGCTCTCCCACACCATATGCTTACTATTTAGCAGACTGCTGTATCTGGCGCTAACACGCCTTGCTTTATGACTAAGCTTTATAAGCAAAGATTAAGGCGTGTAGTCACCAGGGAAGCGTCAAGATAGGACCAACGCATTATAATGGTTTTATGTTTATATGGGCAACACAGCTTGATGAAGAAGCGATGAATGAAACCCGACCGAATGGAAAGAAAAAAAGGGAAATACTTTGGAATCACTGAGTAAGGCGACAAAGACAAGACTCATTGTGGAAACTCATAGAAAGCTATTTCATTTGTATCCGCCCAGTCTGTTGACCAGTCCGACCAGCACAGGGAGGGTCCATTGAGGGAGCTGGTATCAGTTGCCCTCTAGGCGCAGTCATGGCCTGATCAAACACCTAATGACATGGAAGTGATGCACTCACTGACTAATCAAGTTCCGATCAGACAAACCCTATCGTCCTCAGTTTGACACGGCGCACGTCAGGTGGAAAACGGACCGGTTAGCGCCGATTGGCCCGATTCATTGACGGACCACATCAAGAGAAGCCTGGATCACCCAAACTGTGTTTGCACAGCTGCCAGGCGGCCACGCACACTCAAACATTGGCATATATTACACCGTGCTACTGAAGGAGTGCTGACACAAACACACCGAAGCAAAAAGCTGGAGCTTATGTAACACCCTCTGTTCTGACACAAGCTACCCCTCTCCGCACCATACCAACATGGGAGGCACCTTGGAAATGAAAAAAAAAAAATCAAAAAAAATCAGTGAAGCTCTTCCAAGAGTCATTCGTGTGGCATGGCCTGTATGCGCTTGTGTGTGCATAGTGTATGTGGCGGGCGTGGAACGAGAGGCCTTATAAGGGCTCTCAGAAGAAGCATCAGGCACGCCAGTTATAACAAACAGCAGTGTTTTGATCAGATAAAAGTGAGCCTCCCACTCAAGCTCCCTCTATGCCTCCATGCATGGCACCCAGCAGGGCATGCTCACAAACATTCCTGTCAGCCACTGAACCCCGACC
Organism: Cebidichthys violaceus; assembly: GCF_023349555.1. Lineage (NCBI taxonomy): Eukaryota > Metazoa > Chordata > Actinopteri > Perciformes > Stichaeidae > Cebidichthys > Cebidichthys violaceus. The sequence goes on along the minus strand of NW_027176262.1, from coordinate 5,319,991 downwards.
TCCAGGCCTGACGAAACAGAGACAGAAAGTACAAGAGGGACGACTCACTCAAGTCTAAAGCGGACAACTCCTTGTATTGTAAATGATTGACAACTCTCTTGCATATTAAATCTATACTTGGGTAACCTCGGGACAATGGGCCTCGTTCACCAACAGTTACCAAAGAAAAGAATTCTTCTTAAAATGCAGAATTCAGGAATATTCACCAATCTCAAAATTGGATTTGTGTTTCGTAAGCGTGTCCCCATACAATAGGTAATGCATGCAACCACGAGAGAGACAAGATACTTTATATAGTATTGAAATAGTTTGTTTTTACATTATGTGTGGTTTTCTAACATAAGTAATGATTTATTACCATGCCTCGAAAATCATTTTTTTCAAAATTCTAGACTTGCGGTTTCAATTTCTGTGTATGCAGACGGCCCTGCAGCCTCAGGCCCGTGCACAGCTTCATACACTCAATACGAACATCACAACACAAGAGCACTTGCTCTTTCATGTCTGCAATTTCACAATCCAACACCTTCCTGGTTAAGCAATGCTCTCTCCTATCGTAAAAAAAAAAAAAAAAAAAAAAAAAAACTCCTCTCTGTAGCGCTGACAGTTTTGTTATGGCTACATGATGCTTTCAATAATAAGCTACCATGGTCTGGGTTACATGGAAGTAAGAGTGCTGTGTCAGAAATTGACAACTATGACCGAACAGAGGAATAAAAAGCTTTGTGGAACTTTAGATGCCTTGTTTGGGTGCACCTCTGACCCTGGCACAGTGTGAGCGCTTTAAAAAGGGAATTACCTCCACTGGGGGAAGAGAGAGAGAGAGAGAGAGAGAGAGAGAGAGAGAGAGAGAGAGAGAGAGAGAGAGAGAGAGAGAGAGAGAGAGAGAGAGAGAGAGAGAGAGAGAGAAACAGGCCTTGGGTAGGCTGACACTGGCTACACTTCCATCGCAAAGGAAAACACACAACATAGTAAGGTGGGATGAAGCCACTTAAGGCCGTTGGTGGGTATATATGTACAGAATGTGGTTGCAAGTGTTTGGAGAAAGAAAAAAAAAGACCAACATCTGTAGTTCCCACAATGCCGTAGCTCTACGCTTGCTTGTGAAAAGCTGAGCATCCATGTTCTTTGGGGACAGCTGCTGCTTTCACAATTCCAACAAATGCATTCTGGCTTTATGTGGAGCTCTTATCTATTCCAGCAAGTACAAGCAAAGGGCCTTTCATGGTCCTTTGCACGCCTGCGACACTGAACATCACTATTGTGTCTCATTGGGATCAGAAGCAGCCTTGGACATGTGTGGGGCACTTATCTGCCGAGCATGCTAATAGCAATAAGCGAGCAGAACAAAGTGTGTCTGTGTGTGTGTGTGCGAGACAGGGGTGGAGAAAAGATTTGTTTGTGTCAAGTTGTGTGCTGCTCCTTGGCAGCCTCGGCCTGACCCGAGTGCACCCTAGTATGCGAAGAGCGGGCGCGAGCGTTGCAAAATGGTTTTGCAAGATAGTGCTACGCTTTGGCAACTTAACTGCAGCTGTCAGCACTTTTTTTTTCTCCGCGAGTTTGCGAGACGTGTATGCGCGGATCTACGCTGTGCAGGTATTGACGGCGAGGAGCAGGAGCGGTTAATGTGGTGAGTCACAGCCCCCTTAGTGGGTCAACACGAGCAATTAGTATCAAATTTCCACGATGCATCAATGCTGCTCGCTGCTCTGTGAACAGGCTCAACGCCACCTGAGCTGCAAATGCACAGGGGATTTGTTAATGTAAAATGCTGCTGGATGCAAATCATCCAAACATGCCACCATGTGTAACATCACTCTGGACAAAAAAAAAAAAAAAAAAAAAAGAAAAAAGAGAGAAGTGAAACCACACAATGGTTTGAATCCAAACACTGCTCACAGTTGTGGGCTTCCCTGTATTTTGCCCCGGACTACCCCTGGAGCAAGCCAAGTCTTCCCAGGCAGCGGGATCAGAAAGGCAAGCCTCAGCACTGCAGATTCATCACCTCAGCCTGCCTCTCCTTCCCTCTGGAAAGTCAGTTTCAACCACCGCAGAGGAGGGGGAGGTAGAGAAGGAGGGAGGGAAGGAGGTGGAGGAGACAGCGGGGTTGGTGGGGAGGGCAGTGATTAGGCACTACTGCCTTTCTCCCATGCCGGCTGGGCAGAGTGCCCTGGCTCTCCCAGAGTGGCACCGAACGTCGGGGTCAGAGATGGGTGTTTAGATGGAGGAGAGAGAGAGAGAGAGAGAGAGAGAGAGAGAGAGAGAGAGAGAGAGAGAGAGAGAGAGAGATGGAGAAAGATCTGCTGTGAGATCGAAGCAGGAAGAAAGAGAGCACATGAAAACTACAAAGCATGTGTCGGTAGGCAATTTGAGCGGCACGCATCCTAAACACAATATATGACAGAACTTAAAGTAGTTAGTTTCAAACATGCAAGTGTGTCTGAAAGTGTCATCCACATGAAAGAACGTTAAAAACAATGTAAACATAATCAAACTATGTGGTGTGACAATGTATTTTGCCTACATGACATTATTAAGCATACTTTTGTGATGTGTCCACAAAAGCAAAAACAAATAACTTCACTATAGTATCCCTTATTTCCCACAGATCATCGTATTGCTAATTATAAAAGGCACGCCAGTCAGAGTCTGATGGATTCAATAAACATGACAAACACACACACACACACACACACACACACTGGCTGTGGATATTACATGACTGTACAGCCTCCGGCGTGATTGCATTTGTTCTTAAGTGTTGCGTGTTGTCCAGTATTGAGCAACCGACGACCATCTGCACACTGAAATACGTTCACGACGTCATGTCCCACTCTCCGCGCGTGTAATTACCGACAATTATCACTGTCAACATTCAGCGCGATCACGCCAGCAGCCGGCAACGTTAGAGGGAAACCAGTCAGGAGTAACGTTAGTCTCGTGTTAACTGTCAAGCGCTCACAGAAGAGTTGTAGTGTAGCCTACTCACCGTCCATTTTTTCAGCCTTTATGATTGTTAACGTCGGTTTCATATCGACAGCTGCCGTCATGACCATCGGATCACTTTGACTTGATGACGCCGCGTCCCTCTTTTATTCTAACAGCTCCACACCAAAAAAAAAAACACACTATAAGAGGAAAATCTTCTCTTCCTTTTGGCGCCCCGCTCAATTCTACTTTTTCTTTATTTCTCACACTGAAAAAAAAACGATTCAGTTTCTTTTACTCCTAACTTATCTTTTTTTTTTTCTCTTTACCTCTCCGGTACATGTACACACACTCCCTCTTTTCCTCGTTCTTTCTCACTCACACACTCACTCACTTCTTCCTCTCTATCTCTGCCTGTGGGCGTTGCTTAGCAAAGAGCCGGAGTGCGACGACAGCTGAAGGGGGCGGTGTTTGGGGCTGACTTGCCAGTTGATTCACAATTCAATTACAATTCCCCCCCCAACACTCCTTGTGCACATGCACGCACACACACACACACACACGCGCGCGCGCGCGCACTACCACCTCCCCCGGCGTCTCAGTGAGAACCCACTTGTACCAAGACCCCTTTCGCGTCATCAGGACGCAGTTAGGAGTCTACATGTTCCCGCAAATCGCAAATTTTACAGGGATGAGAAACACTCTGGAGATGTGAGAGCTGCTCAGAAGCCTGAGAAGGAGCTGTGGTAATGCTTTAACACGTTCCTTCCCAAACAGTTCATTCAACAGCTCCATCGAGCCTAGCTAAAAATCAAGTTTTAAACATATCATGAAAAGACAAACAAAAAAAGCAAATCAGAAAAAAAAACGTTGCAAGTGTGTCTGAAAGTGTCATCCACATTAAAACATATTAAAAACAATAATTCTTTATGGCAATACAACTAGGGGACACAAACAGCTTGGAGATACGCCCTTTTTGGAACCTTTTAGGCACAGTATTGAGAGCGACATGGCTTTTGAAAGGGTTTTAGGTCTTAAAATAGCTTCTAACAGTTTAGCTGTAGCCTAGTTTATGTGTGGAGAACTGCTAACTAAAAGGGGAGTCCGGCCCGTCTGTGTCCTATATTCTGCAGGTCCAGGCTTCCTCATAACTTGTAGCTCACCCTCATAAACACCTCAGAGTATTTCCTGTTCACCTTGTACTGATCAATTAAAAAACAACCGTGTCTTCTTTTTGTCTTTACGCAGCTGTATTAGGTATTAGTGACAAAAGTGCAAATAGGTGCAATATTGTGTTTACAAATATTCTTGAATGAAAATGAGGTGTGTGATAGCAGTATGAAAATCAGTTAGTAGTACACATATCTAAATCAATCAAGCTGGGTCTCTTGTCACCAAGACCATCGTTGTAAATTCAGTTTGAACAGGGCAACATGTCTGATCTCATTCTCAGTTTGTATTGCTTGTTTTATAGCTTGTGCTGTCCTATCTGCAGTAATCTGGAACAATGGCCATGCCTTACTGGAAATTGAATCAGGAATTTGTTCTGCCACTGAAAAATGGCAAATACGAGAGAAAGATAGAGCTTTTTAGCCACAGCAAGGCTACACTCTGATCAATCCTTTGCTATCCAGGAAAACCTCCCATGGTAGCCAAGCACTGTTATAACAGATTCTAATAGTAATTCCCACTCCTCTGGAACCTGCTGCTTTCAAACAAGTGCACAGAAATGGAGCTACAGCGAGCAACGCTGAAGGGTTAGTGCAGTCTTTTGTTCATTAATGAAGCAATGTTAATGGGTTTCTCTGAGGCACAAGCCCACTTTTTCCATAGGCGCAACCGTATCATATCTTGTTTAGTGAGTCATATGGCACAACCTTATGATGCACATCAATATGATACGTCTGCATGCATACTGTACGCGTGTATGCGTGGAGGCTGGGGAGCCAGGGATATTGATCACACATGGATTTTTTTCAACCGGTGGTACTTCACCGGCTCCATTAGCAGCCCAGGATCAGGTTTCATTGGCCTGATAGGAGCCTCGTCTGGGAAGAGTGCTGGTGGGTTCTGTGGTGAAGAGGAGCTGCCTCACCAGGGGCAAAGAAGAGGGGGTGATGGAGGAGAAGAATGGAAAGGGGAACAGTACCTCTCACTTCATCTCAGTCAGTCAGAGACTCTGACTGGACCTCTTTGTTTTCTGTTAATGAACTCCCTCCTATCTGTTCTTAAAAGGACAGCCCAAGTCCTTTTGCGCCTAAGGGCAGCCATTAGGGGTTTAATGGCGTTGCTGACTAATATCTGGGCTGTCGTCACTGTAGCCCACTTGAGTTTGGGTTTTCTTCCGCCGGTCTTCCCTTCTTTACATGCCTGTTTGATTAGTATTATAAGAAAGCATTTAAAATTGTATTTTTACGGATTCATTTCAGAATGCATAGTAGATCTGATATGAGTTAAATCGTATTTGTAAGCAGGCAATTTGCTGGCAAAGTTCCTGTTTCCAGAAAACATCTGAATTTATATTCTGTTCTTGTATTCCAGAACACTGTGTTGCTGATCTGTCTCTCAGAGCAATGACCATTGCCATGGCCCTTACACAGCCTGGTGTACAATGACCTTAAAGACAAACACATTTTTCATGAACAGGACACTGACATCAGGAAAATGATTTCCATAAAAAAAAAAAAAAACATGTTTAAATATTAACAGTTTATCTCCACGGTGATCTTGATGTTAACTGCAGGAACAGCTTGTGTCAAAGTTTTGCACAACACCAATTTTAAAAAAAACAGCTATTGTTGAAACAAACTGTGTAATTTCCTATTTAGATGAAGGGATCGCTAATTGTTTTACACTCATAAAACAATCCGCCAGCATGTGTACCAGTATACATGTGAGGACATCTCAAACAAGTTCTGGTTCCAGTGTCTCTTTTTCCTCACCTGGCACATGCTGTTGCCATGGTTTTGACAGTTACTCATTTTGCGTTGCAGCATAGCAGCCCTCTCTCGCTAAAGCAGCTTGCTCTCTCCTCGCTGCTCTCTGCCGCTCGCTGTCTGAGTGTGTCTGCCTTGCCTAGACGTAGCCGTTGCACCTGCTACTTTTCACGGAGTTAACTGAAAGGTTATTAGATTTAGAGCAATCCATACAGCTGTCGAGTGACATTTTGTCTTTGATGCCGGTGCCCTCGCAGCAAGTCACCAGAGTATTTTGATTTCAACGCGACGCTTTCTTTCACATTCACAAACGTGAACTCTGAAATGATGACTTAGCCGAGACAAAGTGCGAAACATCTCGGACAATGGGCATGGCCTCACAGGGTCGGTATGTTGCGTGGATACAGTATTTAGCGTGTAATCAATCTCATTTACAGATACTCAAGAGCCACACTCAGACTGGTGATGGACACACACACACACACACACACACACACACACACACACACACACACACACACACACACACAGACAGAAAGAGACAGCAGACAGTAAAACAGTGGGGTCCTTGTGGTCTACGTCTAGTAGCTCAGTCTCAGCTCTATCTGTGGCGGATGCTGTCTGAAGTTGCCACAGGCTGAATGCACTCCTGCTGAGATCAGAGGGTTAGCTGGGACAGGAGTAGTGTATCCCTGTGTGTGTGCGTGTGTGTGTGTGCGCGTGTGTGTGTGTGTGTGTGTGTGTGTGTGTGTGTGTGTGTGTGTGTGTGTGTGTGTGCATGTTTTAGCCATGTTGCGGGGATATATATCTGATTACACATTGTGGGGACTCCCTTTCTTTTTTTGGAACAAAATATGGACAATTGCACATCCCCATGATGTAAATCATCACATTTTAGGGAAGACTTGGTTTAAGCTTAGGTTGAGGTGAAGGACAGGGTAACGGCGAGGGTTAGGATTTTGCTGGTTAGGGTATGTCTCCAGTAAATGAATGTAAGTGAATGTAAAGTCTCCAAAAGTCATAAAAACACATATCTGTGCATGTGTGTGTGTGTGTGTGTGTGTGTGTGTGTGTGTGTGGCAGGGAGTGCGTGTGTCTTTGTGTGCGCGCTCGACCTAATTGTGTGCACGTAAGTGCAAAGTCGCAGGGCCTCCCTGAACAAAGGCTCAGCTCTTTTCTGAACAATTAGCTTCGCTAAAAAGGACATCTCTTCCTCCATTAGCGGCACCACGTGCCCCCCATCACTCCATTGTGCAGATAATTCAATTATCCCCACCCCCCTCCGAGTCTCTCTGCCTCCCAGACCTCCCTCTTCTCGTCTTGCCCTCCCTCCTCTCTGTTACCACCACGCTCTCAGATAAAGCTCCACTAGTCCCTGTAGCTGAGGGGAAAATACATCAGTCTGCGGTTTTAATTCATTTCTCATTAAATAAATGAAGGTTGTACATCGCAAAGTACACGGTAGCAACTCAACAGCACTGTACACTCTGAAAAGATAATGATCTGGCTTTGGTTACATAGCTGCTGCTTGTTGTATGCTGTTTCTATTGAGTGATAATAGGGAAGAATTGACCTTCACCTACTAATATAGGACGGACTTGATTCAACAATTAACGCACATTACGAGAAACAGTAAGAGGTATTCTCCTCTTACTATTACCGGTGTACACTCATTGTAGTTAACATTGTTGTAATATTGCTAAGCTCACGATATAAACATTAAAACAATGGGAGGTCTCTCTTAGGATTCATTAAAGCGCCACCTTTCCTGATGAGCTGGCATCTGTTGCATCATCAGCCGTCAGTGATTGTATGTGTTTCAGAACAGCGTGTTCTCCAACTGAAGTGGTTTGTAATGAGTCACCGCGCTATCAAGAGGAACTTACCACACTAAATAGTTGCATTGCGTTGCACTTGAGCACACCACAAATAGTACAGCCAACGGCCAATGAGCACGTACATCCAGAGCCTGCATGAGAGGAGAGTCTGTATTTTAAGTCTGTGTAGTCTGTATTCGTAGTTCAAAATAGAAACCGTAAAAAACTTAAAATGTGGATAAGCATTACGTTGTTATGATACATGAAACAAAGCAGAGTTTGCCTACCATTTTGACATCACTTTCGCTCAATCGACCGAAGAGCCACCAAAAAAAAAAAAGGCAGACTAGTGCCAATGGTGAGGGACATACAGCAAGAACTAGGGCCACAGACGACGGCCGGTCAATGGGCGACGGTCTGCCAAGGCCTTTAAGGTCAAGAGCATTTCTTTAGAAAAACACTCCAATAAATGACTCATCAAATGAAAAGGTTTACTTACCAGAAATTACTCTTCGAAATGCATTTTTTTTACAGTCAAGGACAACAGTGCTTTGAGTTATGGGGTAAAAATTCCAGAGTGATTTTACTGTAATTGTTGATTTCAATGAACAATGCAACCGCTTCTTAGAAGTCTAATGTGGAAACTCAAATAGTTCAGATTGCTAAAAATACTTCAACATTTACAAATGTGCAGTGTAGTCATAACCGATTACCTTTTTCCTCTGTTTATTGACTAACACCTCTTGCCTCAGAACTGTCATCACACTGTGCAGTTCAAATCTAGAACCATGGCAGCTCATTCCTCCACAGTTGTCTGCTGTTTTTCCGTGTTTCCACTCTTGTTTTGTTTTATTGTCTGAGGGGGAAGTGTGCGCCGGCCTGATTAGCATCACTGTTTCCTCCTTTCCCATAACCCCCCAGACCCCCGCAGGCTGCCTGTTTACTTTTTGAAATAAAAAATGGGCCTGCGCCCGTGAGGACGTGCCCCTCATCAGAGGAGAAGCCCCCCTCTGTCTCCCTCCCCTGAAGGCTCCACATCCCAGATCCTCCTCCCCTCGTCTCCTCTCCTCCCACCAACCCCAGTCTCCGTCCTGTGACTTATCCCTCTCTTTATCCGTCTTCTCTCTTCAAACTGTATTCCGCCCACTCTCCTTTGCTTCCCACCCCGTTCCCCTCCTCTTCCAACTGTCCAGCTGTCAAATCACATCAAATAAAACACAGGCCAATGGTCCCTGAGTGCCAGATCACAGCTGTGTATGCGTGTTCTAAATGGGAGGGCATGTTTAAATGTACAGTGAACTCATGAGTATCTGGGAGTGTGCGTGTGTGTCTGCTTGTGTGTGTGTGTGTGTGTGTGTGTGTGTGTGTGTGTGTGTGTGTGTGTGTGTGTGCGTGCGTGTGCCTGCTTTACTGAATGGGAGGATGCTGTAATACAATACACACCAGAGTGCAGGGTGTGAATTTAATGAATGAATATGTGGAGTGTGCATCACTGCAGGATGTTGGTGGAGTGTGTATGCATGTGTGTGATATCTGTGCCTGGATTTCACTGAGATAGTACGCAGAAATACACACACGTTTTTTTTTTTTGCTCACACACACACACACACACACACACATACACACACACACACACACACACACACACACACACAGATAGTGATGTCCACAATGGGAGTTTACAACAGGCCCTGTGGTTTGAGTGTTGGATAGTGAAGAGGAGAGCTGGGTTAGTGTAAACATCACCATGGCATGGCTGTTGTCAGGAAGCAGTGTGTGTGACATCGGGCGCTGGGCCAAACATGCAATGGTCCTTTCACATCCAACATCCCCGCCTAACATCTGCTCTGTACTATTTCTTTCTCACACTAGCACATTTAATTTTAACAACACCCAATCCATTCTCGAAGAAGTGACTTGAGTTGTAAAATTGAATTGACTTACCCACTTTAAAAGTTAAATAGAATATATCAAGCCCGATATTTAAGACAGTGGATTACACTGTGGATTACACTGTTAGGAATTACAAGTTAGGAATGTTGTCAACTAAAGTACTTTAGTTTAGTACATGTGGTGCTAAAAAGTATTATTTTTATCATATCTTGATTACCACGCAACCATTTTGCCGGTAAAGTGTTTTGAAATGGCTGACTGTCTGGTTTCTCAGAAAACTTAAAGCGGCTATAATCAATATTTTTCATGGAAAAAATACATCAAATCAAAATGTGGCAATGTGAAAGGGGTCACTCGTAGTGATGAACCTCCAGAGAATTATCACCAGTATCTGCAGCTCCCCTCGGCATTACAGTGACTTTCAGCTTATTGTTTTAGCTATATTTTCGGCTGCAGCAGGCAGCTGTTTTCACCAAAAAAAGCTGTAAAACCCATTGTGCACCACCTGTTCAGCACCAAACAGCAGTTAGCAACTAGCTGGTGAACATAGCGGAGCATTCATCAGTCAAAGAGCCAGATATTTCCCTCAGGAGTAGGTAGAGGCCAAAAAACCGAGCTAAACGAGAGTGACTACTGGACTTGCATTCGCCAAGTGGCCTGAAACACGACTCCACATGAATGGATGATGACTGATAAATGCTCGATGGGCAAATAAGTAACTGTTTGCTATCAAGATTGCAGTCTCGACTGGTGAAAGGTGATGATATGTCTAATGTTGTGTCCACAACTCAGTCTACTGCCCCCAAGTGGACAAAAAAATAATCCGGTATTGCAGGTTTAAGGAATATAGCAAGGTGAGTTTGTATTTACACTATTTGTTTTCATGAATGTATTGTTGCTTTAATAAAACAGCATAAACTTGGTGTAACCCTACTTGTGAAATCATTATATCATGGTATTCCAGCAAATCCTCAGTTGATTGACTAATGTGTGTCCTGGTTGGTTACATAAAACACTTGTTAGTGAGCAAATAATCATAATTATTAAGACTGGCACAACCTCAGTGGTTAGAAAATGAATGGTGCGCACATATTACTTCAAAGCAAAAATCTCCCAGTTGCCAAATCATTTTCACGGCAGGAGGAAGATGAAATAGTTTGTGCCCCCATCTCTAATTATATACAAATTGAATGAGTGTTCTGGAATTGCAAGTTCAAAATATTAAAGGGGAAGCCATGTTTTCAGTTTGACAGAAATGAGTCAAAGCAACGGCTGCAGGGTTTGAGACCATGTCAGAGGTTATTTGGCTGCTTTTAAGTTTAGCACAGACTCATAACGCCATATACTGGTAGCAAAAGAACCTCAGTAGCTCTATATGACACCACCAACGGGAGCTAAATGACTCTAACAACATATCCAGGTGGCTAGAAGGCTCTTAGACCTGTGGTCTGCATTGCGTAGGACTTCGGAGAGGGATGAGAAGAAAAAAAAAGGTCAACGCTCGGTCATTTTTTTCCACTCAGCAATGTTTATGTCAACGGTTTAGCGCTGGGAGCAATGAAGAGAGGGCTCCAAAGGAGTGTGTCTCTGGCAACAAACATCAGCAAATCCCATCAAATCCTGACTCCCTCTCATACTCACACACACACACACACACACACACACACACATATGTACACTCAGGCCCCCTCCACCTCTCCAGAGACCAAACCAGAAGCTTGGGAAAAAGATGGCCGCCCTTTAGACCCCTGTCTTGCCCCCTGCATCCAGCTCAGGGAGGTGACGGAAGAAAGCTTGTGCCCCCCAGCACCCCTACCCTACTCCCGTGGCGTGCGTCCCAGTCCACCAGCATCAATCACTTTTGAGGACAAGAAGAGGCCAGAGTCAAACACAGGGAAATGCACTGGAAGGAATGTTCCAGTTTAAAATAAAACTCATATGAAAAAAAAATAAATAAATGAAAGAAAAAAAAAAAATAGAAAGAGAGGATTGGAAGAAGAAAAATGCACAGCATTTGGTTGTCCTCAGAAGAAGAAAGAGGGAGAGAGACGGAGAGTAAGAGAGAGAGAGAGAAGGGGTATCTGGTAAAGGCATTGCCCTCAGGGTCAGCATCACCAACATCCCTCCTGCAGCAGCCGCAGAGCAACAGGCCAAGTCGAGCCACTGTGTGTGTGTGTGTGTGTGTGTGTGTGTGTGCGTTCTAAAACAACTCAATGAGGAAGTTTAAATGTGTGCGTCAACATACCAGATTGAGAGCGAATGATTGCCCATTCAGCATTCCAGTTAAAACAAAGTCTTTTGTTTTCTTTGAGCTGTTTATTCACAATGAACTATTGACTATTGTCTTATCATCATATATCAAAGCATCTACAGTATGAATAAAAAATAAGGTAAAGTGCGGGGGTTCTTTTATAAATCGTATCAAATACATTGTGGTCAGACTTGTCTGTGTCCATGTCTTACCTGTAGGGCACAGGTCGTGTCCGTTGGGCACCTCCTGCAGGGGTATGTCCTGGAAGTAAAGGGGCTGTGATGGGTAGTACTGCTGCTGAGGGTGAACCACACCTGGGAGGTGGCTGTGAGGTCCCAATGCCACCCCTCCACCATGCCTCTGGAGAGAAACAACACACGGAACGGTTTAGCCTAAATGAACTGGGAATGGAATAGATGAGTACTGTGTGTTATTGAACAGCTGATTTACTTCTGTTTGCTTGGTTTTATCTGCCTCAACGCGCTAAGCTGAAAACAACCGATCTAACTTCAGCTTCGGCCGAAACCGCGTAACCTTGGATTTTGATGACAATTTTTTTTTTTTCATTGTTTTCCCGCACAGATTACCGTCGCGGCTAAATTTGACTCATTGAGTTTATCTTTTGCCGTGTTGATTTATCCCGCTTATCACAGTAATGTTCACGTAAGAGGTCGCACCAAAAGGGAAGTCTAAAGTCAGCACTTGACAGGAGAGCCAGGGCAGATATGACATTCTTTGTGGACACAAGAGATAGTCGGGAGGAAGATAGCCACTTGGCCATTTTTAGCATATCAAAGCCTTCATTTGACAACAAAACGAGAAACTCAATAGATATTGTTGGACGCTTCTGTTTAAAAGTGATGTGAACAGGGGATTGGCATTTTTCTCACAAGAGTGTATCTGTAGATAAATTGTGCTCCTTTTAACATAACATCTTAAATACGGGTTAGAAAAGTAGTCTTTTAAATACAATTTTTTAACAATGCAAAGAAGTCTTTGTAATGTATTCTCCATATTTGTTATCCACTATAGAGTAATATGTTCATTTCACAAAGGTTTTTAAGATTTAAGAGCAAGACTTTTATATGTGTAACATGCAAAAAGACACTAAAAGCAATGCTGCAGTTAGTTTTACTGTCAGACTGTCGTATGCTATATGTCATATTTGTAACTGACACACTGGCTGACAGAGTGACTGCCGATCTGATAAGCAGCTCCTGTTTAAGCACTGCAGCATTTATCAGCAGCCGGCCAGCTTTATGGATGGCAAACACGACCGGAGGATCAGGGAGGCCAGTTTACGAGGTTCTGTGGAGGGTTTGCGTGGGACGCTGCCTTCTCCTATCAATCCAGTCAGCAAACGGGTCGGGGGGGGGGGGTTAGGCATGGAGGGAGTCACATGGATTAGACAGAAAGACTGACATAGATAACAGTGAAGATAACATCGACACCATGATACGATTTGATCAGTTCAAGTGTAGAATACCTTCCACTATAGAGGGTTGATATAGAATTTGGAAAATAAAGAATGATATAGAATATTCTATAGTGAAAACAGAAAAAACATAGACACCAGCATGGTCTTCAACACTACTACTGCTATGATCAATTGTGCACTCCATTAGAATAGGAATGTATTTACAGGCAAAATATTTGTGAAACTAACATATATTTGTAGAAAGCTGCATTAGTTGGAAATCAGTTTTGCAATATGGGAACATAAAACCTACATCAAATAGGTAAAACCAATAAATATGATACCATTTATTTTTTTTTTATTCTGAGCTGTGACTCATTGTTTTCATGCAATGCCACATGATTATTCGGCACTTGTACATATTCATTCATTCAATGTCACGTGTGTTTAGTTTACCTGCCGCCTAATTTACAGTGTGTAAAAAGGAGCAGACAGGTGTAATGAAAGGCAGGTGTAGTGAGTGTCGGCTCACTCTAACGTCTTAGGATCTTTATGGAACTGAGCCGTCGTTATTGTTATTCGTGACACCTGCGCTTCTTCTTGCGGTCACAAATTTAAACACCTGCCGTAAAAAAAAAAAAAGAAGTCCTAAGCGCGTGTCTCAAATCACTCCCATTTCCAGCATTTCCATCTGCCTTTTCATTAGTGTGTCCGGATTCTGTCTGACTGCATGCCATTCCAAACCAAAGCTACGTCAGGAAAGAATGCTCTGATGAAAATGTCTTGCTTATGTTACAGATGCCAGAGTAGGGAGGCCTCACACTGTGCTGCATAATTTCTTCTGAACAAAGATCACCTTTGCAGTGAAGTGGCTTCTGGCATTTTCTTTTTAATTGCTACTTGGCGGCTTGAAATCCCTGATTTCCCCCCTCTGTTCTCAGCATACGGTCTTTGTGAAGCATATAAGACGCTGTCAATCACTAAACATAGAAAATAAAACACATCAGGCCCTGCTGCTGTTTGCTGATAATTCATGTAAATTCAAGAGAATAGAGCTAGGTGATCCAGGTTCACCTTTTGACCAAGTCTGCCCTGGTATACAGTAGTCTCAATTTCAAAGGCAACCCCCACCACCTGAGCCAATTAGGACGCTGGGAGCTGTATCCTTCTATGTTTTCTATCAGGCCAGGGTGGGGTTGCCATTTGCATATAACCTCAGTCTCTTATCCTAATGTGCCGGCGCTCTGCATACAAATGGAGGCATTTATTTTGCCGCTCCTTGGCCTTCACCCTTCAAACGCTCATCTGACAGGAATCCCAATGTTCCCGGCTACCACTGTCTCTGACTCTGTATTCAGCTCTCTCATTTGGAAAGCGCTAAGAGCCTCGGTGTTCCTGCAAACAGACTGCTGCAAAGCACTGTGCGGGTGGCTTAGCTGAGAAAAGAGTTATTCAGTGGGGATGGTCTGACTCCAATTTGATTGGTTAGTGGCAAGGTTGGAGGCCTGCAGGTCTCAATATTTACAATATTACTCGCTAAAGAGAAGTGCATCTTGGCAGGCGGTGGTTGCGCAACACGGAGCAGTTCATAAGGGCGATTTCACAGCCTTGCAGAAATTTGTCTTGTTCAACAGCTCCGTTTCCTAACATTTGACGAAATCATAGGGAACAGCATGTACAGATACGGGCACTATTAGTGCAACTGTGGTGGACTAAACCCAACAGGAAAAATGGTTAAGATAGACTCTGTTCCTGTGAGGTGATGGGATCCAGAGTTGCTAACACACACACACACACTGCTCATATGCTCCTGCACACATTCCTGCACTACAGCTAACACACACACACACACACACACACACACACACACACACACACAAATGCTCATTCCTGGCCGGCTGTGTGGCAGGTAGCTGAGGCAGCCTTAACACGGAGGTAATTTACGAGGGAGGTCTTACCATTGCACCCAGACGGTCACAGGGGTGAAGAGCCGGGTAGGAAGAAACTGGATCCATGTAGTAACTCATCACGGACGCTGCGGACAGGAGAAGCAGGGCCTGCTGAAGGGATCAACACTGCAAACAGACGGGACAGGGTGACGCGACCTATCTATCACAAGCTGTTTACACTCTGTGTGCAAGTGTGTGTTTGGTATGTACTATATGTGTGTGTGTGTGTGTGTGTGTGTGTGTGTGTAGGTGTGTGAGAGAGAGAGAGAGGAGGAGGGAGAGTAACGGGGGTCAAAAAGAGAAGAAGGGAGAGTGAGACATTTGAGCTGGGTTTCAATAACCTGCAACATCAGCGCCACACTTTAGAACTGTGGTTTGGGTAAAACATGTCCGATCTTCATGTGATTTAGGTTACAGGGGCTCACAGGAGTGTTGGTGTATTTCTTTTAAATCAAACGCGGCTGATTTTTATGTGGCAAGAAAAGGATTTCAGCTGAAGAAAAGCCATCCATCCAGAGGCTTGTCAGCCTAACATTTCCATCTCATCTCTCTCAACGTATCCCTCCCTTCTCCTTATGCAAAAACTGCCTCCTCCTCTTCTTCTTCTCATCTGCCTCACCTCTTCCTCCTCCTCTTTCTCCTCCTCTTCTCCTTCCCCTTCCTCTCCTTCCTCCCCTCCTACACACTTTGCTTATCACTTAACATGGTTCACTTGAAGCAGCATCAACAAAAGAGACTGGGAACTGAGCTGAAGGATTACATTAGAGGAGGAATGGTGTATATGGGCAGTGGCAGGTCCCATCCTCCTCACATTCATATGTTAAGCAATTTGGCAAAGCTAGTTTGTGGCAGCTGCTGACAGACTGAGGGAAGATGCGCCACTGCTCAATGCTTGCAGATGTTCATCAGCTCAAAAAGATTCAGACGCTCTTGTTCCAGAATAGAAACAGAAAGTACCCATACACAAAGTGAATAATGTGCAAATCAGTTCTATCATTCAAATGCATGCACTACCTTTGGGCTTCTACTTAAATGTCAGGGTGAGGGGAAAAAAAGAAATCAATGCTAAATAAAAGAGCTAAGCATTCATATAACCCCAATTATTCATTTTGGTATACAAATAGATCCTACTTATACATTGTACATTTTGAGTGATCTTTTTGAAGGCAGTTTCAAACCCACGGGAAATGTAACAATAGTGGAATAAAGTTCTTTTTTTTTTTTTTTAAAGAGATAAATGCATGCAACTTTACTTTAAGTGGCGTTTTGAACGCTGCTGCAAGGTCGCAAAAATGGAAAAATAAGCAGAGATGAAACGGCGCATCTCAATTAAAAAAAAAAAAAAAAAAGAAAAAAGCGCGCTGCACGCTTTATGAGAATTCCTGACGGGAGAAACAGAAACTTTAAAGGCAACACTTTCACCCCCGATGCATCAAAGGAGCGACACGCGCCGATAATATTACACCGCCTCTCGTCGTATCAGTTGTATTTAACAGTTCATTTTGGAACAATAAAACTTCGCACTTACCGACTTCGGTGTGAGAAGTTTCCTGTAAGCTGGAGGCGCCGGGCAGCTGAGTGTGACAGCTGAGCGGTGGACTGCAGAGATGCTGTATACCTGCTCGCAGCCAGTCCCACGGAGGAAGGAATATTATGCACACTTCTAGTCCCTCCCTCAATCATACGGTGATCCTCTCCAAATCCTCTTCTCCTCTCTTGAGTAAGCTTTGGACTTGCACGTGCAGTTGTGGTTCACATGCAGCCACAGAACAGGTGTGGGCACGAGAGCCTGAGCTGATCAATACTGGGTTTAGCGTGACTAAAGTTGTCCAGTCTAATATCAGCTTTACTGTAATATCCCAAAATCCCGTGGGGGAAGTATATGTATCCAGTATCAGCTAGGACGTTTATTTAGTGCTGTGCAGGGAAGTTTAAGTCAAGAAGGCAACAACTGATGCTACACTCATCATTCCTTAAATAACCCAGATCCACATTTTCTCCTTGTTATTTGTTTATGTTTCAATAAAAAAAAAATGTGGTTGTTTTAATTTGGGATACATTTGAATTAAGAGTTTATTTGTTTGTTTGTTTTCCTCTCACAGAGAGCCAAAAGTCTTACTGGGAAAAATAGCAGGAAAGAAGGAGGAAAACACCACACAGCGAGTGGGTGTGATTCTAATGACAATGGCCGATCTTCCTGTGATGTTGTCAACTGGAAAAAATAAATGTCCTTTTTTTTTTTTTTTTTTTTTTAAAAACACCACTTTACCATTTTTGGACATGTGTGTCAACCTTTTGTTTCCTCAGTCAAGCCCTAATATGTTTAAGATGCTGGTGAACAATCTCCTGGCATATTGTCCCTGCATGGTGACCCTCTGAAATCTGGTATCAAGCAAGCCTTAAAGCAACCATTTGAAGAAGTGTTGCCGTCAAATCAATTTTGTCTCAGGTCTCACCAGAATGCACATGAGAAGCATCTGCTTCTTGAATATTTATTTACTGTACATCGCTGACTATCATATCATCCTCCACCTCGTACCTTCTAAACCCAACCAACAGCCAATGCATGTGGGACACCGATTAAAGCTGTGACGGAAACGTTGACCACTCTTCTGCGAAATGAGAAGTCCCCCCCCCCCCCCCTCCTGTACGACGCAAGATCTACATCCACCTGCTCCGATAGAGGTTGGTGATAACCAGGTAAGAGTGTGGAGCTTTATCTATTTGCCTATTTATCGCTTTATTTGTTTATTTATTTCCACGCTGTAAGGTCGCGAGCTTTCCACTGCAATGCTACTATAACAGAGGGTGGCTTCTCTCTTTATATCTCTCTCTCTCTCTTTCTCTCTCTCTCTCTCTCTATCAGCCTAACACTCAACACTTGCGAGTCATCTGAAACACCTTGTGAATCCATGATAATTCCGTGACCCCAGTGCTGCATTTGTTTGAATTAGAAAGTGCACGGTTCAATCCTCCTGACAGCCACTGCTCTCAACAGTAAATCTTAAAAGTCTTGGGGTAAGGAGGTGTGTGTGTGTGTGTGTGTGTGTGTGTGTGTGTGTGTGTGTGTGTGTGTATATGCTTGTGTGTGAGAGTGAAGAGCTGAGGCGGGGAGGGGGGGGGGGGGGTCAAGTCCAAGGTGAGAGGCGTGAAGAAGTACCATAAGGGGCTCAGTGGCAGGCGGCCTGCATTTTCTCAAGACCTCGTCTGAATCCCTGTGCGTTATGTGGGCCTCAGCACACGGGGCCCCCGGGGGACACAGATGGGCAACACGTCGAGGGCAAAAGGCGATGGTATGACTTATTGCCATGTGGGGAGAAAAAAAGCACGGGACACACCCCTGTGATGGGACCAAATTGAATAAAAGCAGGGGATGAATGCGATCCAGATCTTCAGCCGGTGCCCCGGCAATGCTGTTTCAATTAGCCGGCTCGCCGGTTCAAAGGCGAGGCCCTCGATACACTTCTGCTCCGCATGAAGCCACTATCATCACGTTGCCCCCTCGCCTTTCACCTCCCCCCTGTTATGGCACCACCTTTTTCCGATCAGAGCCTCCGTCTACGCGCCCGGCTTGCGCTCATGTTTTGCATTAAACAGATAGTGAGCGCCTTGCCATCGCCGCCAGTAAAAGCCATTAGTCAAAAGATCTGCGGGGGTTTATGGCCCTCACCATCACTCGCTGAGTGAAGTCTTACAGTGTTCTTGTATCTACATCAGCTCTGTGTTGAACTGATCTGGGTCCATCTCTTCCTGGATGTCTGAAATTTTTTCAAATAATGCTCACACTAATTATTCACCAGACTTTGTTTTAGCCGTAGTTGACAGCGTCCAATGCCACATTCCTGCACCTAAAACCACCATGAGTTTAAAATCTTGACCGTATGACTCCGAGAGGTGACAGAAAGGTTTCATGACAGGTTCATTCTCCACCCTGAAATATACAGTATCTGGAGTCATGTAGGGGTCATGTTCCTTATCCTTACCATCTGTTCAGGAGTGAGCATCTCTAAGGAAACACTAAATAAAGATAAACAATTTGAAACTATACTTTGAGACATAAATTCCACAAACCAAGGGTTTTGTAAATGATGAATCAGTCGTAATAAATCGGACTGTCCTGTTGCTCTGCTGTTGTCTTTGGGACATTGATTGAGTCTTGTCATACGAATTCTTTTCCATACTGCTGTCTGTCCTCCACTGGTTTCCTGCATCTCGATGAGCGGCTCCAGACTGTGAATCCTTTTGTCTCATTTTCTCGTTTTGGATCTTCCAAAGATAGCGCTGACAGGTGATATTAATGGTCTTTTATTAGAATCGTCCTGATTGCCACAGATTTTTTGGAAGCAAGAGACAGAGGGAAAGAGCAAGAGAAAGAAAGAAAGAAAGAGAGAATATGGAAGTCCTCCGCCCACCGCTTCTCACAGGAGATCGCCTCTCTCTTTGATAGCCTGCCCGAATCTGTTCCCCCCATAGAAACTGCCCTGCAGATGTTGTTGCTGTATGCCGACTACAAAGAAGGAGCCCTTTATGAGAAGAACATCTATTTTGGGCCTCAGTGTTTCCGAGCCGTGGTGCTCAGCGAGAGAAGCACAGGCCTAATCTGTGTGCTGCTGAAAACTCTGTTTTATTCCCTGCCCATGTTATTTTTAGATTAAAGCACAGTTCTAATGAATAAAGTGAGGATGTAATATTTTATGACAGTATCAATATGCCATCACCGCGGTGGGCTGGGGCCTGAAAAAGCCTGCGTTGCTATTGGCATCGGCAGAGAGAAAGTGGGGGAACATGGGGCTGTAACCTCAGTGAAATAAAGAACATGGAGAGGCCTTTGTGTCGGGCCTGACTAGATTCATTTAGATGTGTATGCGGTTAAGACGCTCACCCTCACCCACAGAACCGTGACTTTGTTGCACTGTTGACTGTGAGGCAAAGGTCTTGGGGGCAATATTAGCTTTTGATATTATCTTTAATTAAAAGCACCAATCCCTCAGCCAAGTTGTCCAAACAGTCCTAAATAGGACCTGTAAATCAGACAAACATCCTCAATATTTGATGGGTCGAGAGTGTGCACTATAGCCTCCAGATGGTTTGTGTTTCTCAGGCGTTTCACGAGGGATGGTACGGGACAGCGACCTTCTGTTCCGATGTGTGCCTCTTGACAGAACAAGTTCCTCCAAACCACACGCTGTGTCGCTGGACCTCTGCCTAGGTCGCTCTCTCGTCTCCCCTTTTCCTGTTCCGTCCCCTCTGGTGTGTGGGTTTATCTGCAGGCTACGTGTGTGCAGCTTTTGTCAGTCAATGTTTTATTTCATTAATGGCAAGCCCACGGCCAGCTGATTGTGCTATTGAAACTTATGTACACTTTACGCTGAGACATTTCATCCAAAAAAAAAAAAAGCACAGAGCACAGTGAGCAGCGACAGAACTTGTATTTGCATGTATTTCTACATCAAACTTCAAAGACTGACAGAACAGTGTCCTTTTCGAAACATCATGCCATCTTTTTAATGCGTGTAAAAGTTAACTTTGCTGGGCCAAACAACGGCCTTTTCTGATCTTTTATGAGGAGAAAAGAAGATGAGTGTAGCGAGATGAAAGGAAAAAGCAGGACGAGGAGGGAGGGAGAGAACGAGATGCTGAGTCCAACATGCTCCGGTTGATAAGCTGCTGGACTGGCGCCAGAATACCCCCCCCCCCCCAACCCCCCAACACACACACACACACACACACACACACACACACACACACACACACACACACACACACAACACCCGACCCAGTGGCCAGCATGACCCCCTCCCCACCAAACACACACACACACACACACACACACACACACCACCACTCCAGTGGCGTCTACCGCTCGCTATTCCTCTTCATTAGTGTTCCAGAACGAGATGCTTGTCATGTAATTAGCAGAGGAGGCTTTTCTGAATGCCTGTGTAACACACGCTCTCATTAGAGAAGTGAGAGAAGGCTGGAACGAAAGAGGAGAGGCAGGCCTCGGAGGCAAGTAGAGGGAGAGCAATCAGTGAGACAGATGGGGAGAGAGAAAGACACGGAGGACAGGGGGAGAGCATGCCAGAAACAAAGTGTTGATAGCAACAAGAAAAACAGAAACTGACGTGATGAGGGGTGAGATTTTTGACTTTGCATTCCAAGTAGCGACGTGAGTGACTCGGTCTGGAAAAGAAATTATAAGGACTTAGCTCAGTCGACTGGCATTCTTATTAATATTCATTAAAACACAGCAAAGGACATAATAAATATAATACAGTGAATATACTGCTCCGGTTATTCCCTCTCCACCTCTTACACACTGAGAAGAAGTTACGGACCTGGTTGAGGCCCTTGCAGTATTTCAGTGTTTCCCCGGTCACTTGTGAGGAAGAGGTGTCATTAGCTCCACTACGTCCCCGATGTGTTCACACTGATAACAACATCAGCGCGCTAGTAGACCTGTCGGCTTCGCTCAGGCCATCCAGCCTGTGATGAGGTGTGTGGTTCAGGCAGCAGAGGGCGGCTTATCAGGGGTGATGAGAGGGAAGAAGGAGCTGCTTGTCAGTGGCTGGTTTTCAACACAGTCTGTCTTGTGTCCTGTGTCTGGTCTTAAATACGTCAGTGCATCACCTCTGTACCACCAGACCTAGGTATATATATATACACCCCATGTATATAGTATTTTATGCTTAGTTTTATTAACCCTCGCAGGTGACAAAGGAGTAAAAAAATATGAACTGAGTGCACTTTTACAAGTAGCAAGCGTTTGTATTTTCACTCTGCGGCCCTTTAAATAGATTGCACGACTAGCATATGCTACACACTTGTTATTTCATGCAACCAGTGTCTTTTAAAGCCTTGTAACGCCATCGTTTATCAGCACTTTAACTTATGAACAATGTCTGTCATCTGAAGTGTATTTAACAGTTTCAGTATGTTGTGTGATTCCACTTACCATGAATCCAGTGGTGTGGTTAAGTTTGCTCACTGGCACACATCCTCAATAGTTGACTGGTAGCTGTGTAACTTTGTCGGTTTTTCAGAGATATAGCCAAGGTAGGTTAGCCCAGCGCTCCGCACAAATGTAGCAAATTCATATGCACGCTACAAATGCATGTCCTCTGCATGAGCACGTTTGTGTATCGCAGGGGGGTCCGACATGTGGTCGTTGGATCACCCTTTAAGAGAAGAAACAGCAGGATGGAGAAGGATAACTTCACTGCTATTTGCTGTTCTGATCTGCTTCATGATAACACTTCCTGGTTTGTAACTCACATGTGCCTGAAACAACCAATCAGAAGCTAGGGGGACTGTTAAATATTAAATATGTAAATAATTGACTGTGTAAACATTGTAAATACATTTTACTATGTTAACTTAAATATTTTTCTTCACTTCTAAAATGTCCTCCCTCAAATAACAAACAACTGCTAATGAAAAGAAGAAAGCAACAGTCTCATTTCAGAACATAGTCCATAAAGTATCACAGAGGTCTGACTTGAGAATTTTGAAAAATCCTTGCTCACAATGGAGACAAAAGATCATAGAGTCAGGAATTTGTCTCTTTAAGATTTGGGATGAAATATCGCTCTGTGTTCAGAGGGCACAGTGTGTGGAGAAACTGAAGTGGTCGGATGCAGCGCTTCCTCACAGTGCTCTGCAGCCCTCTCATCAGTTTTTTGACAGCTAGCTTGGGTCCAAACTGGCAACAAAGCATCAGAATTTATCACCTTCTGGTGCATTGTGATCGCGGTTGGGAACGGCTCCTGTTCTACAAGACGAGTGATCTCTGCATTGTATTTGGCGTCAAGGCAGAGAGCATTTTGGCTCAAAAACCTCTCTGAGTCTACTAAATCATAGTGTCTCTGGGTTAAAGGAGGCACGCCGTCCTGATACAGAAATACAAATTCAGCTGGGCGAGTAGGGAGGATGGAGGCCATCACTCTATATTAGTGATCTAAAGACTTCATCAGGTGAAGTCATAGTCTGCACTGCCCCGTCAAAGTGTAGACAAGGCCAACTGGTGAGAGACTCAGTTCCGTACCCTTTACAAGCAGGTGGCAGATCAGTTTTCAGGCCACCAAAGACAGTATGTGGGGCTAAAGGAGCAGCGCTGGCCCTTTACAGTAACATCCTGTGTTGATGTCTGAGAGCAGGCTGTAGCATCACATGTTTTGTAAGAAAAATCTGAATCTGCAATATCTAGTTACTAGACTAATTATCGAGTCAGTCAGCAGGTGAACACCCCTTTCATGCCCCCCATCAAACATGATCCAATGTGCAAGAAGAGAAACATTTAACAAAGTGAAAGTAGGCTACTGCGATCACTCCGTTCCAGATCGGTGTTCTCTCCACTCCACTATCGCTCTCTTACTCCCACTCTCTATCTCCCTCCATCTTTGTCTCTCGCTCTCACACACATGCACAAAAAAAGCCACGCAATCTCCCGGCCCGTCTGTCATCACCACTGTCTGGCAAGGTGCTGTTTCTTTGTTTCTCTCCAACTTTTTACTCCCAGTCTCATGCGCCGATTCCCACTTCCAACCGCCAGCCGCCCCCACTCACCCACACTTCACTCACCCCTACTCCCACTCCCTTCTCTTACTGTGCAGAAACCGGGGCTATTTTTAGAGCTCAGTTGATGGTTCAAGGATGTTAAGTCCATACTGTCCCATGGATTTTCATGGAGGAAACAGGCCGTTTCTCTTTTTCGCCCCCAAAACCTCCACTTCATTTCCTTCTCTGCATCCTCTCTTTCCTTCTCAGAAGCCCTCTCTGTAGAACACCCCCCAGTGCTAACACACTTTCTTTTTTCCTCCCATACACTGGCCTCAGCCTCTCTCTAACCACCCGATTGTCAACACACCACTGCCATGCTCTCACCTCCCTCCCTCACACCCACACGATTCTCTAATTTTCTTGCAATCGTTCTCATCTTCTTTCTCTCTCTTCCAAGCAGCGAGCTGTTGTGCTTCCTCTTCACGCAATCTGGGCCCTTCACCAGTCAGACCGCTCACCCACTCGGCTGGCTGTCTATGGATAGAAGCTGCTCCTCGCAATTTTGACTTCCAGACTGTAAATCCAACTCTGGTGTTGTCGCTTTTATTTGCCGACTTTTGTCGAATTGTATATAATAGTAACTCCAAGAAAGCCTTGATACAAGGACATTAGAGATCCACGTCATCTGACTTCTTCAGAAATATATTATTTTGTGTAACTTGCCAAAAGAAATTACAAGTTTAGTTAGTTAAATAAAATGTAGTTAATAGAGCAAGTTTTCAGCATTTTTCAACTCAAAGGTTTGTAACTTATTGAGAAAAGTTTGAAGCACAAGCCTGACATGACACACTGCTGCTGTCTCACTTGTTTCACAGCTCAACTCTGCCCTCTATCACTGGATCAATGCAACGCAGGTACAGTTCAACTTCAACTAACCTTTTTCAGCAGTAGCATGACACAAGCCACAACTAAATGTCTGCTTGGCTGTGAATAAAAAAAATTTAAAAAAAAATCCTAATGTGAAATCTAGATATTGTTTTTGTACATTCTATCAGCTTCTGTCACTTTGCCGAACTGAAACAAAAAATCTCTCAAGCTAGTTTCTCTAAAAAGCTGACATGTTGAGGTCTTCAATCAGAGAGCTGGCACGGCCACCTACTGGCTTCTGTGCGTCTCACCAGCCGTCTCAAATAGCCCTCGCCATATGTTAACACTTTACTCCCCAAATACCCATGATGACAGCGTCGCCCTGTCTCTTTAAGACCCGGCGTGGAATGCTGTGGTTTTGCCTAGGCGTTTGGGGTAGTGCCCTCACCCACACATAAACACAACCCTAAAAAGTGACTGTGACTCACTGTCCCTCTCTTTCACTCTCACATGACTCGCTGTGCGAGGACGTTTCTCGTGGTGTTTTGCGGCCTGTGCTTTCATTCTGCTTCACTTGAGTGTTTGAAGGAAAACAATGTCCTGCCCCCCCCCCCCCCCTCTGGATGGCACGGTATCAGAGCACGGCTGCGTGTGTTTCCTGTTTCACATGTTTGTTTGTGTCACAGGTGAAAAGGGAGGGTGCTGCTGTGGTCTTTGACCTCAACAACCCCCGCAAAGGCAGCTTGAAATAGGAAGCAAACATCTTGCAGATATTTGTAACGAGCATGTGTTGTCTTTGGACCAATCACAGGGAGGTATATCTTAACGGTTAATACAAACAAATAACAAAAAAAAGACTTTTAGACTTCTTTTAATACTGAATCACTTGAGTTGATCTGCAGCTCAAAGAAGTGAATTATCGCTGCTCGTTCCTTATGTCTCCCACTCTGAACAAAAGGGTGCCAAAGTCCTCGCTGAGCCGCTTCTAGCTTGAGCCAGAGAGCCCTCCAGTGGTGACAGCTGGCAGCAGCCTTCCCCATGAATAGGATCAATAGGCGAGCTCCCTCTTATTAGATCCAGATTTGACCGTCTGACGGCACAGATGAATGATTTTTGTAGTCTGGTGAGCAGCCCACATCGAGTTCAGCCTGTCAGACATGTCTGGGGGGACGTGGGG
Source organism: Cebidichthys violaceus (assembly GCF_023349555.1). Lineage (NCBI taxonomy): Eukaryota > Metazoa > Chordata > Actinopteri > Perciformes > Stichaeidae > Cebidichthys > Cebidichthys violaceus. The sequence continues at coordinate 5,294,257 of NW_027176262.1, read as the reverse complement.
GAGGAAAAGAGAGACGCGGGCCTCAAAAGCCTTGAGAATGCAGGACAGGGGTAAACCCTAAACCTGAGAGCTCAGCTCGGGCCTCGCAGCCTTCCAGGGAACAACACTTTTCTTATTGAGTCGGCGGGCCAGACCCAAATGAGAGGTGACAGCATATTCATTTCACACAGTGTTTTTCTTTAAGGGCTTTTTAAAATGCTGCTGAATGATGAGCGGTCAGTGGATTTATAGTTCGGAGGATGATTTAGGCTCTCTAAATGGCACTGCTTTCCTTCTGCTCTCGCTCGCACTGCTTTTTTTTTTCCACAGGAGCAGTCATTTTGAGAGGCTTTATTTCAGCCTCATGTTGTTCATGTAGAGATGACCCCCCCCCCCCCTTCCCTGGCAACCAAGATTGATTTAAAATGTAAAGTGAGCACCTTGTCTCCTCATGCCCAGTCTGAGCTAGAGGCAGGGTGTGTCCACACTTACAGCTGAATTGACATGAGATAAGTGGTCGAGGAAATCCACGTATACAGCCTCAGAAAAGAGAAACTCTCACACACTGCAGACGCATAAAGCACAGACACACGCCAGACACTGACCCAAATACGCTCTCTTTAGAGCATACCAGAACATATTATACGTAATGATAACATGCATTTGGTCTCGACACCACATGTCCCTCCACAAATATCCACTCTCCCGGGCTCTCATCTCAGCACAACCCCCCCCCCTCCACCCCACCCCGGGGGCAAGAATACCAAAGACTGAAGGGATGAGGTCACATAGTGGACGCATCAGCGGTTCACTCTGGACCTGATGAGTGGCAACACATCAGGAGGCATTGGGAGGTCGTTAATTTATAGGGATGCTATTACCTTCATAAATGCTTGCCTCATAAAATGACTGCCTTGCTTTAATTTAATACTTCCCCTTGCTAATCATCACCGCACACACAAGTTGTCTGCGCTCTGTGTGAGCTATTTCTTTCAACGGATGAATTCTTTGAATTTTGTTGTTGGGTGGTATCTTGTTAAATTGGGCAAACCGTCGCAACTCTTCTCTAATCTGTTTTGTTCTTGTCATATGTGAGTGTTGAGTTAGTTAGTGTGGAAAACACATCTCCTGTTTCTTGGTTAGGTCTGTGTGTTCAATCTTTCACGCTGTGATTCAGTGAAGAAAATGATACAAATGTTAAGAACTTCCACTCTTTTCAACATGAGCCCTGTGCTTGTCTGGCCCATGACTGCCCTGAAGCACTGCTGTGCCCTGCCTTCCCTGGTGCCACACTGCCATTTTCTCTCTCCCAGAGGACCCCCCAAAAAAAAAAAAAAAAAAAAGAAAGAAAAAAGTAAGAGCTGGAATTTGACCGATCTCCATCTCCAGATCATCTCTCGGTAGCCCCTTCAACTAAATAAATAAGTCATTACAGTTCAGAGTAAGGAGCTTCATTTACTCCATGCGATGTAATCGCAGATGTCTCTAGGTTGCACACATCAACTCAAATACAAGTGTTTTTGGTGGAATCCCAAGAGAAGGAGCGCTGAAACGTTAACATACCAGTGAGGAAGGACTGGCAGCGGAATACGTGTGGAAAGCTGTTGATGGCAGATTGTTTGGCCTCGCTGCACGGCAGTATTAAGTTTGCTAAAAAAAGTACAGAAGGGGATTCTGTCAACAACATTAAAGCATACATACATAGAGGCCTATGTGCTAATAAATCTTGGAAGACAATAGAGAACCCTCTGACTCACACAAGAGGCACAATCACCCCAACGCCACATTCCACATTTAATGTCAATACCATGGCAAAAACAAGAAGTCCTGGATGGTGCAAGAGTTGATGAGACAACCAGACAGAGGAGGTGAGGCATTTGCAAATATATTCTGTATACGGCACCATTTCAGTACAAGAAGTACTAGAATAAAGCATGGAAGTCTAGACAGTCACGGTGGATGAATTCAACAACCTCCGGTAAACTGACATGGCGCTATTTGTAATGTCATCATGCTCGCTGCTATCTGAGGTTAAACACTAACTATTACCTGCAAATACTAACTTTGTGAAAGTTTGAGCGGATGCTATTTTGAAACAGTTTTTGGGGGCTTTATGCAAATTCCAGCCTCATTTTTTGGGGGGCTTTTCCATCTCTTCTCATAGATGTAGTCCACTGAAATGGGATTTAACTTATGCTGATTAACTTGATGGCATGTTGACCAGTGAGTTCTGCTAAAAAAATTGTCATTTTGGACATTAAGGTTCCCATCAAAAGCTGTTTTTTTTATTAAATGGGTCCCACAAAAACAGCTAATGCATCTATCTTTATTAATGTTAGAATGAATATCTGATATATTTCTTTTCTTTGTCTTTTTTTTGGGGGGGGGAATTTAATATTTGCAGTTCAAATGTGTTAGAAAACTTATTCTACTGTATCCTGAGGAAGGCAACACAGCAGGCGCATGAATGCCATGTTTCAGTGAAACGGATGTTGGGATTTCCGTCCATTGTTTCGTGCTGGGAACACTGTTATCAATGTTGTTGTTTTTAATCATTGCATTAGGAAGCGGTGCCACAAACAGAAGGTCTAGCCGGTGATGAAAGACGACCCTTTTACCAAACACCCCCAACACTGTAAAAAATAAATAAAAAAAGTTATATTTCGTCTGTTTCTATGAGTGATTCTTTTACATGATGTACTGTTATTTTATTTCTTCCAGACTCTTTCTGTCACGTCGTTACTTCACTATTTGGCAGAAAATTAGTTTTTTTTTAATGATGGATGCTTGTTGCAATGAGCGCGTGCAATGTCCCCAAATTACAGCAGAAGGCCCCTCGTCTCAGTCATCTTAGGCTCTCATTATTGGCTCTCCAATGCAAGGAAAGGCGACTTCTCTGTTTCACCTCGGTTGCTCCAGAGAGAAAAAAGGCGACCTTGATGAGGCTATAAAATACTATGGTTGGGCGACTTTCCTCACCGTGAATTGCCCCACATCCTTTGGGGTGGGGGGGGGTGGGGGGGCTCTTGGTCGAAGATGAGGGCAGCAATGTGAAGGAAATGAAGTTAGTGAACTGAGTGGGGTCAACTGAGCAGGAAAAGACAAACCCGCTGCAGAGGAACTGCTGCTGGTTGTATTCCTACGGGAGCTGTCACCATCAGCACGGACGGGAACATGAATGAATATCTAGAGACGCCTGCTGATTATTAAAATATATCGTGCTGATGATTTGAAGAAAGCATGCCTTTATCATCATCAGCATGACTGAAGGAAATCATTATTTTTTTTTATTCTTTAGAGAGGCGTGGAAATTAACAAGATTATCTATTTCCTTCACGCCAACATTGATCCTTGTGAACGACATTTCATTGGCTCAGTCACATTTGCCAGATGTTCGGCTCTCTGTTGTTGCAATGCAGGCCTAACATACACCTTAACACATTAGTCGCCATCTAATTTGCGGGGGGGGGGGGGGGGGGGGGGGAGCAAAATGTTGTTTTCTTTGCAATGATGTTTGTGATTGTACTCACCACTGCTGCTCCGATATGTGACATGTTACATAACGTAATCACACATATATATATATATATATATATATATATATATTAATTAAAACATATATTAAAACAACAGAAGAAAAACAGTAAACAGATATGCTACTCTCTTCTTCACCAGGAGATTTTATACATCAGATTTATGACGCTCTTTTCTCTCTCTCTGCTTTCCCCTTATTTCATGGTTCAGTGGCCTCACACGGCAGGCAAGGGGAGGTTTTCTCTCGCTGCTCATTGGTCGCGGCTCTCCCGTCTCAGCAACATTTCCATTCATACACCACGGCGCTGCTTTTCAGCCCCTTTCTAAATAACTCACTGTCATCATCATTGGAAAAAACGGCTTTGCCTGGACGGGACTAATTATCTAGAATTGGCGAAGGAGTCATTCGATCGAAAAAAAAAAAAAAAAAAGATCAAACAACCGGCAGGAAAACGACAGGTGAGTGAGCAAAAAAAAAAGAAAAAAGAATCGCGTTTTGTTGAAAAGTCCTGCTCAGCTACTCTGCAGCGTATAGGTGTGCGTACAGGAGGACAATACATCGTGTCCACTTGTTTTATTGTTATTGTTGATGCGCAGTAACGTTGTAAAAAAAAGGTAGATTCCAGTGAGTGGATGTTTCGGCACGAGACCGATAGTGGAATGAAACTGTGATCTCCATCTCGAAGCTTTGGGTTCATGTTACATGTCTGTAAACTTGTTATTCAGAGGTTCGCCTTATTCAAGCTCTGAGGTAAATACGAGTTTTCCTATCGAAAAACGCTGAACTTGTGTCAGGTCGCCATATGGGCTTTAGTCTTTAGTCTGTATATGAAGAAAAAAAAGCAAATGGAATGCGTATTAGCTGGGAATCAGTTGGCTCTCGTTTATGATGGATAACAGCGAGGCAAGATGCTTAAAATGTAACACTAGAGGGGTCCCGGCCCACGGGGCTGTCTCGGAGGGAGGTTCACGCCGTTATTCACCAGTCCTCCTCTGCCTAATTGACTGCAGATGCGGTGTCCTATGCTCTTTTTACCGCGTAGAAATTGGATGCATTTGGGGAACTTTATGAGGCGAGCCCTGCGTTTGCCTGCAGAAGCAGAGAAGACAAAAAAAAAAAAAAAAAAACATTGGTCCTACAAGTATTTATATCGTGCCACGTTTATATGGAAGCCTTCTCTTTTTTTGGGGGGATAATTTATCAGGGGCCAGGAATTCAATGAAAAACTTAAACGTCAAATTGCGCTATAAAATAGGAGAAATTGGAGCGCTTTAAACCCCTGGCTGCGTGTAGGAGAGGTGTGCGTCTCCCTGTGTCTGTTTATTGTTTCATTTTCACGTCTTTAATTTTGTAATTATTTTTGTCGGTATATTGGCTTTAATATCACAAGTCCATCAACCACTAATTATGCTGAAATAGGTAAAAGACTCATGATTAGAATATATTTATAATCCTGACAGGTCGGAGCGCACACGCTACTGAACAGGATTATTGATGCGCCTTGTTGAGATACCGTTGAACTTTAGAGGTCTTGAATGAATATAGAGGTCCACATACGTTCATTTGCTTTATCACACAGGCTGTATAACAGCCATTTGTGAGGGTATATGCCACTGCCTCCCTGATAATTGCACAGGGAGGGAAGGGCTAAAGACACCGTCCTCTAAGTGCCCTTTCACCCTAGACTTTGTAAGCTGCACTTATTAAAGCGAAAAGTGTTTCAATATGTGGTAAGCTTGAGGGGGAAAACGTGATGGGGGTGGGGATGGGGCCCCTCTTCTTCTTCTTCTTCTTCTTCTTCTTCTTCTTCTTCTTCTTCTTCTTCTTCTTCTTCTCATTGCCCAGCTCCCATTGGGCGACTTGGAGTCATTCATCCATGTTACCAGTAGGTCAGCGGTGTATCAGTTGGTGTTATATGCACGGACAGTGGTAATTAAAACCCACCCGCGTCTAATACCTCTGACCACGCAGGAGAAAAAAAATGAGGCCTCTGTGACTGAATCAAAGGATTATGTGTGCAGTCAGGCGTACAGGGGGGCATTGAGCAAATTTGACTTTCCCTTTATTTCGATGGAAGTAGTAACCCATATGTGGAAGTTCACAACACCCGCGCTACTTTGTGGATGTTTGCTGTACATCGCGTAGCTGTCATGTCAAGTGTAAGTGATGTCTTGATGGCAGCAAGAACATCTACAGTATGTGTCGCTTTAAATTTCAGCAATAAAGTCACATAACCATTAGATTAATACATATACATAAAGCATCCGGTTGAAATGGAAATGATAAAAAAAAATTAAAAAATAATAGTAAAATATTATTAATACCCTTTATGTTCCTTTTCTCAGGGCCCATTGGACACTGAGCACCCTTGGGCCTGTCTGTCAAGTAGACATGTTTCAAACTGTCCCTGACACGTCGTCTTACGTCAAGGTAAGACACCACCGTCTCTTCGATCAGGTAATGTTGGAGGGACAGACTGGGGGTCCTTTCATTTCGTTTTTTTATTTTTTTGTTATTCAGGGTGTGACGTTCAACCATAAACCGACCTATTCTAATATGCAATGTACTGACAAGTATCCCCGATTATTTCCATTATAGAAACGAGTCGAATTAAATGTTTATGGTGCACTTTATTCGAGAAAAATAAAAATAAAAACTTGCTGCTTGCAGCATTATAATGTATGCCAGGCTTATTGTATTTGATGGCCACTTTGTTATTCCCCCCCTTCTAGTTGTCGCTGCAAAGTCACTCGTTGAAATGTGGCTCTGCTGTGGTCGATTTTATTGTCTAAAGAAATGCTGCTGTTATGGCTCATTATTATGTTTGACGTCATGCCCCCCCCCCCCCCCCCTTTCTCTTTCTCTCTTTCTCTGCCACAGTCCTGAGAATGTAAATAAAGCAAACAGCGCACATCTGGTTTTGACATTAAAAAAAAAATACATCGCAACGTGAATACCTGCAACTGCTACATACCTGAGGCACTGAAACCATTAGATATATATATATATCTTATATGACCATATAAAGTCGACATAATATCATGTTCAACGTGCACTTTGCTCGCATTTAGTTAGTCAGTTAATTTGGCAGCTTTGCGTTTGCTCACATCCATCGTAATAATCTTGCGAGGGTGACTGCTCGCATTGTGCCACATTTAAATGAGCCATTGTGCAGAGGCGAGCTACGGTAATATCTTCATAATCAAGGTATTTTTCCAAGGGCGACTTGTTAATGTTTTGAAGACTTATTTCCCCATTTGAATAAGGGCTCTTTTCATGGAGCCATAGCGTTGTGCCACTGCAGAGAGACTCGGCGTTTCAGGGCTCAGAACAATTCCTGATCTGTTGTGAGAGAGTTGAATAGCGCGGAATGTTTGAGGAGAAAATATGCTTTTAAATGAGTCTTACTACTCCCTAATAAAAGACAGGAGGCCAATGAGGAACAAACAGAGGTAGTGGGACTTGAACAAGGAAGGAGTTAACTTTCAATTTCACAGGGCTTGCATATAGCTTCTTTGATTTGCTGTGGAAATGCAGCCTGGATTATTTCTGTTTGTTCTGATTCCAATAATGTTATTTTTTTTATCATTATTATTATTATTCTGCCCAGACTCAGGGGTAGCGTGCATTTTTTTTTTTGCGTGCAAGTGCTGCACTCCCTGGCTCAGCCACATTCAGAGAGATATTGGTCAGTATGTGGCACGCCTCAATACAAAACTTAAAGAAATATTCCTCATTCAAGCGAATCCACGGCCCAACATTTGGTTTTGTTTGGTTAAGGCCAGGCGAGACTGGAACTCTCCAATAAAAATAAATCTCAAATTAATTATGGCCTAGAGCGAGGGGCCAGACAGTTCGTGCTTATATGTGCTGCAGACTCCACTTTTTTTGTTTTTTGCCCTCAGTATTTTGACTCGGGCTGTCTTATAGCCCGAGAGAAGGAATGATCTGAATACAAATATGCTGTCTGAAAAACAGTAACGCTAGCAGGGCTCTCATATTGACTGGGACTATTTTTTCTTTTCTTCTTCTGGTTGATAACAGCTCCTCCGAAAAGTTACTGGATACGTAAGTTGCGACACATTCTCACTCCCAACTCAGGACTGATCCAATGAGGTGCAACCTTAAATGTGTAGACCACACTATAATATATGTATATATATATATATATATATATATATATATATATATATATATATATATATATATATATATATTTATACAAAGCACAAGAAAAGAAAACAACATTGTTGTTGCCAATTTCCCATATTGACTTGTTTTGAGAACGTGTTAGTACCTTGGCATGCAGTTGAATCAAGACTCTGTTAACAAAACATGTGCCTGATTAAAGATTAAAGTGTGTATGTGTTTCCATTTTGACAGCTTGCTTTCACTTGCAAGGCCTTTGCGACGAATAAAACTCCTGACATTCACTATCTCTAAGACTGGGACCGAATTCCTCATACACTAAATCTTAGCAGATCTTATGAGCTAAATAAGAAAGGCTGGGCCTAACAATTGAAAGGCTGCTGAGCATAAGCTCTGCATAGTGTCCGCCCACCTCTGGCTGGTTGCCCCAGCGGAGAGACAGAGGAGCTACTGGCTCGTGGTGTAAGGAAGAAATGTCTGGCTGTCTAGTTCCAGCGTCAAGCCAGATGTTCTGTGGTTCGCTGTGTAAACCAACTTGCATCTGTTTATTGGCCTTCCAAAATGTTTGTTACCGCTGTATTCATTATGGTCTTGGTAGGTCCTGGACCCCCTGTCTTCTTAATAAGCTCTATGGCTGGGATGGCAGGTATTGTGATACAGACAGGGAGCGATCTGGTCTGAGGCAAGCTGTTGGCGAGATGTTGGTTGATTAGAATATCAGACCTCCGGGGAAAACGTGAAGGTTTTGTGTCATTTGAAAAGCATCCTGGAAACTATTTCTTAGCACTGCATGTAAATTATTTACACAGCCCAAACTCATTAGGCTGCGATGGAGGGTAAGCTCACATTTCTATTAAAGGAACCTGGTGACATGAATCCAAAGACGCACATCACAGTAAAACAAACTAAACGGATCTGGTGTTTTAAGAGATGTGGTTCTATTGCTGGTCATAAAGCTCTGTATGGTGAATCACTGGAGGTCAAATCTAAAGCACCGCTTTAATTTGCCACTTTATCACTGATCTATTTTCAACAAAACACCTATATGCAGGAATGTATAGAAAAACAAAACAAACAAAAAAAGAAACCAAACCAGTCACTGAAGAGTTAAACAAGGTGTCTCCCTTAATTACACGAGTCTGAACTGGCCTCAGGCAGGAGAAGCCTTGACCCTTAGCAGGATCCAGATGTGGTGGTCCCAAGGGTGGGGGCCCTCGGCCCCACCAGACCCCCAACTAGAGAGCAGACTAGCCGGCCCTGCTGTCAGTCGTTGCAGCGGCGCAGTCTCTGTTTAGCCACTCTCAAGGCAGAACTTCAACACTGCAAAAAATATCCATCATCACAATTTCAACTAAATCGTATTATATTGTTAAACTTTGTTTTAAAATGTTAGATTAATGAGACAAATTTACTTTGGTTCAAATTAAAGTTTTAGTTTTTTTTTAATCAAATATGATTTTCTTAATACTGGTGGATAATCTCCTCATGATTATGATTGTTAGAAAGTCACTGGAATAGTACGATCTGGGTAAAGTGGATTTCCTTCAAATCTCAAAATCTAAGTTATCTTGTTCGATGTGCGTTTCATTTGTCACTGACGTGCTGAATGTTCCGTGAAAAAAGAAGGACGTTTCTTGCAGTGTTATTGGTCTGGTCACGTTCAGACCTGGCTCCACGTCTAGCATCTGCACTAAAATTATGCTTGAATTGATGAGGGCAATTTCATAGGGCAGACGAAAAGGGGGGGAAATACCTATGTGGGGGTGGGGATTAAGGGATTTTTCTTTTCAGGCTCAAGCACGTATAGGGGAACACCATTGAATAATAACAGCAAACCCATTACTAACAATAATACCAATGGATTGAATACATTTGTGTCCCATTTTCAACTGCGCCTTTGTTTGCATTGCACCCATTCATCCCTGCGCTGAACAACAGACGCACACGTGTAGAGCAGACCCTCAGACTGTAGTGCGGTTAGGAGCTGAATGCTTGGGTTTTATTAATGGTGTCTCAGGGAAACTTCACAGAGAGCTGTAACAAAATAGAAAAAAAGACAAGGTGTCTTGCCATAGGTGTTCATGGTTTCAATCCGGGTTTGATTTAGATCTCGCTCAGCAGTAGGAGAGAAGCATCTGTCCACATTCAAAGATAAACTTTATTTCATGTATCACTTTCGCTATGAAATATATAGGACAAAAAGAGAGAACCGGCTGATTTACAGAAGGATGGATGGAGGCATGGCCAGATGGAAGTTTGAAGTGTAGGCGTGAACCAAAAGCGCTCCAAAACATGGGATCACATAACTAAAGAGTGCCCTGCGACAGTAAGCCTCATTCCCAACAAAACCTCAGTTAAATGTGTGGAGAAATAATTCATAACTTGGACAAATAGAAAACACTTCCACACCATCTGTGACACTACTGGGAAAGCAAAACACACAAGCCTATCTTACAGCGGGCTACACGCAATGGCTGTGCGCGACGCAGGCAGTCATCCTGTAAATATTTCCGAGCAGAAAAACATAACAGCGGAGCGAACACTCAATTGTTTTCCCTGCTTATCTCTCTGGGACAGTATCCTGCTTTTTTGAAGGCAGGGCTTTTGGTGACACACAGCTTCCTCTTCAACCTTCTCAACAGTGGTGACTTCACTTCCCAAATTTAGAAGGAGAGAAAAAACTCAATCCGGTAAAAAGTGTCTCTTTCTCTCCGCCACATACCGGGGGCTGGAATTAATTCAGGAGCGTGTCATGTTTGGGATATTGTCGGGGTCCGCTGAAAATTGCGCAAAATGGACGGAACTATTAAGGTAAGGGTGGAGAACGGGGTGTATGAGTTTGTGGGAGACTGCTTTTTCGGAGTTGCGCCTCCTTTTTTTTAAGCAATGGGTTGAAATGCCCCTCTGTGTCGGTCTGTGAGCTGGGACCTCCAATCTGACGACGATGAGCGGCTTTCTTCTCTCTGTCTGAAAGCGGTAACCAGATTTCCTTCTTTCCCACTTTATTTGAAAGAACTCTTCTTTTTTTTTGTAATAAGCTGCGCTGTTGTGAGGATACGTTAAATTGTGGATTCAGGGCTAAATCGGAATCACGCTTTTGGATTTTGGGGGACCAAGCGCAACATTACGCACGTCTGGAATAGGCAATAAGGAGTGGCTATTTATTTTAGACACGCAGAATGTAAACTTTCATATAGGTACAAGTAATCCACGAGGTCGACGATTTGGTTTAGTCAGGGCAGCGAACGGGGATTGAGCAATATCCATGACTGGATGTACCGCTGGATACGATGTGTCGAGCTGCGCAACAGCGGTGTGGCACATCGCCCGGCTCGGTCCGAAGATCTTGTCGTGGGTCAAAAAAAAAAGGGTGATGGTTTTGTATTCACGAAAGAAATACCCTTTTTCTGCTTGTGCTGCTGTTGATAATTGTAGCTTCTCTCGCTCCGTTTCACTGAGAGCTTTGTGAAAGTGTAAGGAAAGCTGTCATTTGGTAACTTCATGCGGTAACTGCTCAGTTTGCAACACTTAAAACCCACAAGCTTCACAATGATACCTTGGCTTGCTCCTTATATAGTTACACAACTATTTTGAAACGGTATGTTGGTAGCAAGAGCGCCGGTCTACATTAACTTTGGCTACTAGCCCCCGACAGTCAAATTCCAGATGCATTATGGCTGCAGCCACCAGATGTTGAATGGCAAGTCCCTATTAGTTCACCCTGCGATGCGTTTGGTCTGTGTCCTCCGGTTAACAAGTGTATGAGCTCAGGAGAATGCAGCGTCTGCATTTGCGCTTGTTGTTGCTGAAAAAGTAATGCGACGTGTTTTCTTTTGGAAATTTAAAGTAGCGGGTTTGTGGCGGCTGGGTGTGGTGTGAGTTTTGGAAGAGTGTAAACGTTGGCCAGACTAAAAAAATGTCAGGCTGCATATATAGTCGTTTCAGTCCCGCCATTCAGCGTTCACAGCGCTGTGACTGTTTTGATCTGTGTCGGGGATGAAAGCCATGCTTGCAGGAGGACATCGATGCCTCAGCCTGAATGTTTGGAACAAAGCAAAGGAGCTGTGACAATTACTGCGATCATAATTGAATCCCTGGGTGTGAATGACTGGCCGCGGTAGCTGCATTCATGCTCGCTAAAAGAAAGGAAGGGCTCTCTAGCCATGAGAGCTTCCTGCTCCACACAATCTTTTCCTGACAGGTTTCCTTTTCCTCCTTAAACAAAAGACAGGAATGCCCCCCCCCCCCCCCTGCTCTCTCTATGGGTGTCTCCTGTTAGATTGGCTGTGTGTGAACGTCAAACAATCACACGTGTAGTCTGGATGTGGAGCTATTGCATATATCCAGTCTGCCCCAGACGCGTCGTGACGCATTTGGGGAGATAGACTTGGTTGATGTAAACACACCAGAGGTGGCTCCCAGCAGGTGTCACACTCGCACAATGCTTGTAGCATGTGGTTTAACAGTGGAGCTATGATGTATTTGATGCCCCCCCCCCCCCCCCCCCTTTTGTCATGTGGCCCTGCGGAAAGGTACAATGCAAAAGTAGAATTCTGATCATATTCATGCTTTCAGAAAGCATCTTTTAAAAGGATAACAAAATATATTTCTTTTTCTTTTACTCAGAAGTTGTAAAGAGTTTTTACTGAATACGTTCATGGTCCTCGGGAGGAATTCGTCTTGATTGTTTAAGTGGCAAACTCTCTGTGGACGTTGTGAGGCAGACAGAAAACTGTCTGTAACTCTCGGTGTGTGTGTGTGTGTGTGTGTGTGTGTGTGTGTGTGTGTGTGTGTGTGTGTTCCCCACCGATACTGGAAAGAAAACTGAGGCACTGCTCTGTCATCCTCTCAGCTTCTCCTCATGAGAGATAGTGTGATCCTATTTTAAAAGAAAAAAAAAAAAACCTCTGCAATCTCGATAGGCACACACCACTTGCCAATCATGGTTTCAATTGCACAGGCTGATATGTCACTGTAAATATAACAAGCAGCAGTCATAATGGCTCAGAAAGCCCTTATCGGGCTGTAATGAGACATTCCCTCACTCTTCCACACTTTATCATCCACAGACGAGCTGGTGTGCTCTGCTCAGATAGTGAGTCCTCCTGCCAGGCTTCAGACTATGATGGATCCCCTGATGAAATCACTGGAAAATCTAACTCTGGCAAGATGGTTAAATGGTCTGGAGAGGTTCAGCTATTGTAAATCCACCCATTAACCTGAGGAGTAGTATTTTATTGAATTAGTATACAAATGCTTTTTTTTCTGTGGCATAGACAAAGCTTTCTAACTGTGTGTGAAACAAATTCTCTCAATGAGGAGTTTGACTTTAAACAGAAGACAGGTGCCTTTTATTCCAGTGTGTTTACGAGCTGTCACACTTAGTAAATCTTTGTATACTTTACTTTGTGGAGACATAATAGTCGGTCTGTTACAACAGAGGGCACTATAGTGCAATTACAAATTAAAACCCTTTTTCCACTGCAAAGGTTAATAACTTGATATAATGAATTGTACTGATTGAAGGCTTCACTTGTCCCTTTCTTTTATTAGTTTTTACGGAACTTAATTACAATGATTTCAACTTTAGTAAATAAGGAAAAGAACCAAAGGAAATGGTTGCCAATCAGTATCAAAGTATATGGTCCAAACATTAGATCAAGTATTAGCAAAGCGATGATCAATGTTTTATTTTTGCTAATCATATCCAATCATTAGCGAAACAAAATAATTTTGTCATGCTCATGCTTTCTCTTTCGTTAATCTAGTAAAATCAGCGTCATTTTGTTTGCGTTTGTAATGTATAAAGTAGCTCTCATTAAAGCCACGCAGGTTGTGATTGTTGCTGTTCAAGGAAATTGAAGGTTAAGTTAAAAGAAACGCATGTTGTATCCATCAATTCAGTGTCAAAATGGAGTTGGTGAAAGAGCATCCCTGCCATTTATAGTCACTGTAGTGTTTTGGTGTATGCGATTACAGAATATTCCACATACACTATTAAAGTCACTGAAAACTTTTGCTACGAAAAGAGGCATTTATCATCCAAACAGGGATAAGGGAAAACTTTCTACTTGCATGAAATGTCTTAGAATGGAATGATCCTGAAGTTATGTGAGATTATGAGGATATTGCTTTCATAGAAGCAACTTTTTACAGATTGCAAAAAGCTACATGTTGGAAATACTGATCAATGAATATTAAGTAGCATTTTCCCCCCCGAAGCAGATATGTGGCATTTTGGAATGAAATAATTCAGTCCTCGGGAATTAGACACGTCTCGAACTAAGCTGTGCCATCAGATCCTATCAGATCCAGATGTGCATCAGACCCGAGCCTAATCCCCAGCAGACGCATATGACTGTAATGAATTCACTTGATATTCAGACTTTTTTGTTGTTGTATTTGTTGGTTTGATCGTTGTTAACAATGATGGATGGAACAATTGTAACATGGGGTGACCGATCAAGTTATTGTTAAGCAGTATCCCCACTCAGTGCCATCTAACACTTGCCTGGCACCAGTCTGAGATGGTGACATTGCCCAACTCTGTTTATTGTCAAACACTAAGCGGTGACATCTGTATGTTGAAATGTAACACACCAAGTACACGATCTGTGTTTTACTTCCAAGACATTACACGAGGAGCGCTCACATAATATCTTGGCCAGCCACGAGTGTCTGCTTTTGTTTTCTTTAATAAACTTACATTGCTCCAGCTGAGCTACAGCAGAGGGGTCAGTGTAGCTGCGACCCCCCCCCCTTCCTTCTGTTGAGTCTTCAGCTATGGAGGGAAGCCCAACGCTCAGACCGGACAGAAAGATCAGGGCATGTCAGGGGATTTTTGGGTCCAATGAAGTCAAGAATGAGCATGTGGGAAATGATTACACAACCAGGAATCTGGGAGTTTTGGTTTGGAATATTTGTAATTGTCAGCCCCTGCAGTAAACGGGAGAATTTGCAAAGTCATATTTTGGTTTTAGTTCTGAACCAATGGGTCATTAATTGTAGAAAAGCTGTATGTATTGACTGATAGTGGTAGTAAACCAGTACCATGGTGGAGCCCAGCCTTACAACTGTCTTACTCCACTGTGGGCATGATTGAAGTCACCCTAACATCAACAGGAAGCTATTGCTACGTGGGTTGAGTACACAAACTATTTGGATGCCAGACTGCGATATGACCCATAACTGCTCATAATTGCTGTAAACAAAAAAATACTCAAGAGATTAAAAATCTGACGTCACAGGTGTCAAATGAAAGACTCGAGTTGTATCTGCTCATGAGTTTATTCTTATCATTCTTATGACATGGTTATGTCTCACCACTCAATACGGTTTTTCATTTGGGAAATATGCCTTATCGCTTTTAGAGTTAGATGTGAAGATCGCTACTACTCTCATATCTGTCTGTTAAGAAACTACAGTCAGGACACGGTAAGCCTAGCTTAGCATAAAGAACCGGGGGAAGTAGCTAGCGTGGCTCTGTCCAAAACTAAAACTAACTACCTTCAAGAACCTCTAAATCCATTTCATGAAATGCCAGACAACCAACAGAGTCACCGGGAAGTCACTTTGCCTATATCCAAAAAAATGTAACCACATAAAACTACCTATAAAGGGTTAATTAGTATGCTGTAGAGATGATGGTAGGCGTATTTTGACATATCTTAATGGCTAGCGGTTTCCCCCTGCATCCAGGCTTTATGCTAAGCTAAGCTAACTAGCAGATAGTCGTAGCCTTATTCTAAATGGACAGACTTAAGAGTGGTGTCGATCTTCTTATCTAACTCTCTGCATTAAAGCAAATAAGAGTATATCACAAAATATTGAAGTCCGCTGACGTGTGTATTGGGTAGAATGTCTATATATGGCCTATTTGGAAGCTCACATACTTGCACTTGTAAAGAGAGTCGAGAAAGACATACCAAGTATTTGTTCCTTCCACCTACAGGAGGCGCTATCAGTGGTGAGTGAAGACCAGTCCCTATTTGAGCCTCCGTACGCTGCTGCTGCCCCTCTCCCCAAGACAGACATGACTGCATCTGGCACACAGGACTACGGCCAGACCCACAAAATCAACCCCTTACCCCCACAGCAGGAGTGGATCAACCAGCCAGTGAGGGTCAACGTCAAGAGAGAATATGAGCACATGAATGGATCCAGGTATGGCATGACAACCACATCCTGCGTCTCGCATTACTTTGTGTTCAGTGAGATAACAGTTTGTATCCATCTTTATTAGACATATTCGACATTCGGTGGTCATCCATCACTACAGCTACTGCCATAATTGTGGCCATTAGTCATTCAACAGGCCATTTCTTTACCACAACAAACCTTCACTTTTATGCTTCTAATCTTCAGTATACTTGGCGCAAGGTAGTTTAGGGCTTATCCATCCCATGCCAAAGTCAATGACTGGAAAAGAAAACCAACAACACCCAATTTATCTGCTGATGATATTTTTACAATGTTCTCGTATGTGTGTGTGTGTGTGTGTGTGTGTGTGTGTGTGTGTGTGTGTGTGTGTGTGTGTGTGTGTGTGTGTTTGTGTAGCAGGGAGTCTCCAGTTGACTGCAGTGTGGGTAAATGCAATAAGCTTGTGGGGGGTAATGACTCATCTCAGATGAACTATGGAAACTACATGGATGAGAAGAATGCCCCTCCCCCCAACATGACCACCAATGAGCGGAGAGTCATTGTACCTGCAGGTATGCAATAATACAAAGCATGTATATAACACAAATAAATCATATCTGAGATAGATAAGGGTGAATACGGGTCATAAAACAGTGTATCTGTACTCTCACTGCATACAGGTGCTAATTGTTTTAGGTGTTTCTTTGTGTTGCTGCTGCGATTGCAGACAGAATCGCTCTTCTGTTTTGGTATAATTTTGCCAGTGCTGTAAATGTTTTATGAGTCCCATTTCTATTTAGCTGGTTTGTGAGGTAAAGCATTGTTCCAATGTTTTAGGTCACTCATGGGAGCACGGCTGAATGCATGCAGGTAGAGATGTCTGTTTGTCTGCCAGACCCATATATTTCTTCACTGGTTTCACAATTTGATCCAGTATGTGAAATATCACAGTTCAGGGAGTAACAAGTGCAATTTCAGGGTTATAGCCTTTAGAAATTAGGTTTTAACACGTAAGTTGATTATGTTGCTACACGTAAGTCTCAGAGCCAAAGAGACTGACTTTCCCAAAAAATAAGCACATGTTGTTAATTTAATTAAAATTGAATGGCGCCTTGGTAAATTTTCCATTGTAAAGGCTATTCAAATGTTTGTGCCAAACTGATGCAAATGTCCACTCATCTATTAACCTAATAGGAGCTCCACATGGAGGCCACTCCCAAACCACAAGTGGTATGTTTGGAGTTTTGGTTTCCAGATTAGGTTATGCAGTATATCAGACTGGGGTCAAGTTATATTCACAAATTCAATGCAAAACATGGTTCAACATTTGAACGAACATAGGAAGAGATTTCTGTGAAAGATCATGTTTCTGAATAACAGTCATATGGCAAATCCTATTCATGTGGTTAAAACAAGACAAAGAATATTTACAACTACCTGAACAAGATCTGCGACTGATAAAAAATTCTGTTTCCAATTTGTTCATTGTTTCCCCTGCCTTTACCTTAGTCAGATATGAAGCTCTGGATTCAATTCTGGAGTCAATAAACTTTCCCTCTCCTCTGCAGACCCCTCCTTGTGGTCTCAGGACCATGTGCGCCAGTGGCTAGAGTGGGCCATCAAGGAGTACGGCCTGTTAGAGATCGACACGGCCATGTTTCAGAACACAGACGGCAAAGAGCTCTGCAAGATGGGCAAGGACGACTTTCTTCGGCTCACCACCATGTACAATGCCGAAGTGCTTCTCTCTCATCTCAATTACCTCAGGGAAAGTAAGTACACTTTGAGCAACTTAAACAGAAAGGTGAATCGAGAGGAACAATGGATGCTAATTAATTGATGGGTTGGACTCCAACAAAAATTGTTTTGACATTTTTTGACAGTGTAAGGATAGTCATTTTGGTGAAATGCACTAATGTTTTACATCCTGCTGTCTGTGCTGAAGTTGAAAGAGACTGGCTTCCATCTCTGCCAAAGAATGGAAGCAAAAATCAACTTTCAGTTGGGACAAAAGCCTCTTTTCATATACTTTTCTCTACTTTTGGATGAGAAGTGCGAGTGAAAAAATGCCAAACCCAAGCAAACAACACGACACGTTTTTTTTTTTGTCACCACACTGTACTCATATTACCGTCAATAAACAATGAAATTGCCTTTACTGGAAACTCATTTCTCCATAATGGCTACCCAGTATTAAGCAGAGCTGTGGAAACCAAGGGGTTTTCTCTCCCTTCTCAAGATAACCATCGACTACATCCCCCACTTGACTTTGCTGCGCCTTATTCCACATGGTCCAGAAAGATGAAGCCCAGGTGCATTGCCTCAGGAATCACGCTAGGCCTGTGTGTTCAGCACAGCAAAAGAAAGTTGATCTGCAATTTGCAATGGAGGCAACTAAATTTGAGCCCCTTGCCTTTGAAGAGTTCCTCGGTGCAATCCTGCTTCATATGTTTCGGCGGGGAAACAAAGCCAATTTTCTGAGGCAGTATGCTAATTACATTTTGATATAAGATGTAACATCTGGCACGGCTGCTGCCTTGAATACACAGTGATGTCTAGTTCAGACAATCGGTATGTCTACCGTTTACTTTGAAAATGATCAGGAGTAATGTGAGAGAACAGTTTGTATCATCTCTAAATTCTTTGCATTTTGTGCTTTAAGTAGTGAGAGCTGCTTCTGCTGTAGGAATATCATGACACCACATTGGGTGGAGTGACTGATGGCTCAACTAAGTTTAGCATTACTCCCAAAAAAATTGCGATGGGCCTCCGTGTGATGTAATGGGAACTGCATTTAGTGGGTGTCAACAGTTTTCTCTGTGCGTGGCGTCTGGGCAGAGAGAGATGCCTGTCATGAGTATAACAGCCTCATTGTGCAGCGCTGCAGCGGGTGGATCTGTCTGACCGCCACTGGGCACACTCTGCAGAGCAGTTTTCATTATGGCCACTGGCTGCGTGACTTAGCCGCGGCTTAGGCGTGCTGCACCGCGATTCTGCCCAATGCTGCCCGTTTTTTGATTTAGACCTTGTGTGTCTTGGAGACAGAGAAGATGTCTCGGGAATCCTCTCCACTTGCTGGTTGAAATTGCTTTGGATCCGTTCCCGACAATCAAAAAGATGTATGCTTCCGTCCCGTGCCTGGACGGACTGACCGGTTTTGGGGCAGCTCTCCGACAACCGAGCAGTGTGTATTATTGACACTGGGAGCCTAAGGGCAAGAAGAACCATGTTAGTAAATGAATGTCTCAGGAAGACTGAGACGGAGGAGGAAGAGGAGGAGGAGGGTTGAGGCTTCATGCAGACCCTGCAGGGCTGGTGATTTGGAAACTAAAGCTGGTCTCTCTTTTCCCCCCGCAGCACAAACAAACACAATCATAGACGAGGAGTAACCCCGTCCAGAAAATAGACCTCTGGCTTCACTCACGAGAGTTGGAGCTGAGCCGAGCTTCCAAAATACAGAAAAAGAGAGAGGAAGGGAAATACTGAGCCAAGCCCTGGAAGCATTAGTGATTGCAGGTCATTGGGATGTCTTCCTCCAACCCCATTCAGCGCTCTTCCCTATATTACCCCCCATCCTCATCCAAAAAAAATGGATGCCGCAAGATCCAATCATTTCATACACATCTGTGTACATCATGTGTGTGTTTGGTTCTGTTTATTGAACCTCTGATTAACATTCCTCAGAGTCATTAAGCCCTGTACGTACACTCGGCACTGGGCAGGGACACACTTCCCCACCCTACAGCAATACCATAACAAAACATTCCTGCCACGTCATGCGCTGAGATGTCGTTCAGACACCCACAATGGTGCAACCGCGGGCACAATCTGAACATCTTTCTGGCTACCCAGCTGCTTACAGTAACAAGGGTAGTTGCCCGTGCATTATTTTGGCCTCATTGTTGGTCACTTATCCAGATTTTTATAAGTAATGGCTGCCCGCATCCCAATGTGCTTTCAATTTGGGGTGCAATTTGAGAATTTGTTCAAATTAGTCTGTCAGGGAGGGACCACGGACTGTTTGCTTTATTGCACCCATGTAGGTCGGTTTGATACCACATGTGCTGGAAATGGAGCGGAGCAAAAAAAAAAAAACTCAGACAATGAAAGACGGCATCCTCCGATACACAGAGATGTGAGAAGAGACAGGGAAAAATGAAAGGGGAATGAGGAGGGAAAGTAATGTGACATGAAAACTGAGAATCTATTGTGGCTCTGAAGAAACACAAGAGTACAAACTGGATGATGAAATAAAACCTTGACTGATTTTACAGTAGTTATTTGAGGACAGGGGCCGGAGGGTGTGAGCAAGAGGAACAATAATAGAGAGCGAGTGTGATATAGAATAAAGAAGTCAAAGTGGGGGTGAAGTATTTTTTTTTAGAAGTGTGTGGAAACGGTTTGAGGTGGTCATGATTGAGTGTCTTTGGAGAATTGCAATAGTTCTGTTTCCCAGCTGTCGCCGTTGCTTGTATGTCTGGATGGATTTACAGTGAGGGAGTCGAGAGAGAGAGAGAGAGAGAGAGAGAGAGAGAGAGAGAGAGAGAGAGAGAGAGAGAGAGAGAGAGAGAGGGTGATAAGTCTGGGCTTCTGCACTGCTGTTGCTCGCTCCAGAGTGGGGGACATTCTCAAGCCCTCAATAGTTTATACAGACCATAAACATCTGGGCTCGAAGGCTGAGTAGGGAAAAAGGAGGTCTGGAGAGCGCGCTCTCGTTCTCTTTCTCTCTCTCTCTCTCTCTCTCTCTCTCTCTCTCTCTCTCTCTCTCTCTCTCTCTCTCTCTCTCTCTCTCTCTTTCTCTCTCTCCCATTTCTCCCCTCACAACATTTTTATTGAGCTCCCCTTGCATTAGTTCCTTCTATTGGCAGATTATCACTGGTGCACAGGGGCTCAACAGTCTGGCTCTGCGCCCTTTACTGTTAGCTGTCTGCAGTTAGCCACCATTACAGAGCAGTCTGCGGCTGCTCTCTTGACTGCTGGGGTTCAGGCACTTAGCACTACAGGAATTTATGTCCATATCACATTAGCATAAGCTGCGGTGGATAATAAGCAGTTGCTATTCGTGTAAACACTGAGATGAGCTCAGCTCTAATTAAAGCTAGCTGCTCAGAGTTGCATCGTAATTGTGATTGCAACCCAATCGCCAGTTAAGAATGTCGATTTGGGGCAATTCTGCGAAACTTTAAAAAATTTTTTTTAAAAATGGCCTTTTCCTAACCTTACCCAAGTTTTTGTGCCTAAACCAAAGAAAGTCACTGACAAAAAATGTGTTTGATAGTAACACATAACTTAGTAAGTTGTTTCAATAAGGTAAGAAGTAGTGTCAGGGGTTAATTTAGTTTGTTTGTTGTCTTATCGGGAGTTAATTGAAGGATTGATCTCCCTTAAGTCGACTGGACATGTTAGCTTAGCTCCTAGTAGCTGGCCTGCTAACATTAGCCACAGGTTAGCCTACCTTCACAAATCACATGGATTTTTCCAGGGCTGGAGGTAGGTAGTCCAATTTGTAACCTTGGTGCTCATCCGCAGCTTGGACATCTCAGCATAAACTTCTATAATATATATATATATATATATATATATATATATATATATATATATATATATATATATATATATATATATATATACCTGTACTATACCTGTTTGCCGTTAGCGTGCTACATCTTCAAGGGTATTTTTGTGATCTCACATGTGTTAACTGTCAGCCCAATGTTTAAAACCAGTATTTTGACAGAACTGCGCCTGTGGACAAAGCTCATAGCTTGTACAGTCCTGGTTCTGGGCTTTCTGTTATAGTTTGTTTCCTATTACAGTTTGAAAGTCCTCTCCTCTTGTTTCTTGTTTGTCTCACCTGTTGCTCGTTAGCCCTGCTGTCACCTGTACCTCGTTATCTTATGTAATCTCGTTATTCTTGTGTATTGAGTCTCTTAGTATTGTCTTTTGTCAGTTCATCTTCGCGTGTAGTTTTGTTCACCTGTAACTTATTGCTTGTTGTTAGAGCCTGTTTTTTGGAATCTCGGCTTATAAGTATTTTCTTTGTATCTGCCTGTCTGAACCTGCGTTTGTCCTTTCTGCCCATGCTGCTTTCTCTATTCAGCAAAGCAAACATTCAGCAAAGAAGTTGTTGTTTTTGCTTTGGCAAATATGTTCTCACTTGAGTAATTAGTAAAGTAATGTTGTTAAAATGTAAAAAAAACAAAAAAACAACTTCCCCAACACTGCTAACAAACAATGTAATTTTCACAGTTAAATCGTCAGCTGAGAAAATGCTCATGTGTTGTTTTGGAAGGCCGTCACAAATTAACTCTTTTCGTTTTTGGAGGACTTGTTGCAAATATCTATCGTGCACTATGGAAGACTGGTATGAAGACGGCCAGTGGTGCTACTCAGAAGGATGACTTGCTGTTGGCTGGAGCCCATTGGGCTGCCTCGAGGAAGCAAGATGCACAAAACCCAATGACTGAGGCCCTCGGTTTGTTGACAAGCCACATGTGTGAGTCAGCGGTGTCATATAGCTCCGCAGAATAAGCAGCAGGGGCCCGATGGAGGTCAATCACAATGCTGAACAAGCCCCAAAAGATCTCAATATCATGGGTGTGCAAAAAACTGGAAGACGGGGCCTTTTTGAAAGAGCCATCAGTCATAGGAAGGAGAGAAAAGAAAATTGTTTGTGGATGTTATGTAATCTTACAGACTCTGAGCAGATGTGACTGGAGAGGGAAAGAGAGAGGGTCTTAAAGGCTGAACACTGGCCAGTTCTCCCTCTGTGCTGTCAGATTACCGGGACATGTTTGTTTTCTGAGTGAGGAAGAAGCCGTCCAAATAAATAGGCAACACAGCCAAGACTCCCTCCACCGAACTGTCAGCTGTGGGGTCTTTCTCTCTCTCTCTCTCTCTCTCTTTCTCTCTCTCTCTCTCTCTCTCTCTCTCTCTCTCTCTCTCTCTCTCTCACTCACTCTCCCCTACTCCGTCACTAACTCTCACTCTCGCTCGTACAGCAGCCCTGAATTTCTCTGTGGGATGATTTGAGGTTTTCTCAGCAATGCTGCCTGTTTGCCTGTCTGGGTCAGGCCACATATGTGGCACACAGCAGGAAAAGGGTTAACAGCCCCTTCTCCCCTCCTCCCTCCATTTCCCTCTTATTTTTCTGTGCCGTCTGTTCATCTTTCTCTTACACTTTCTCCCTCATTCCAAAGCTTTTGGTGGCTCGCTTGCCCTCGTGCGCTTACACACTCTGCGTGTGGAATTATTTTTGTACGGGGGAGCTGCGTTTGATTGCTGTGCAGGGACCCATGCCTCATACAATGGCTCCCCTGTTCTGAGGCCCCCAGGTTTCTAAACTAGACCCAGAGCCTTGGGGGTGCTGTGGAGTCGGTAGATTGGGAGGGGTTGGGTGTTGGGAGGTTAGAATACATTTGTGGAGCACCCCACTCTTCCCCCCCAGCCACCCCCTAAAAAAACAGACCCCTAGTCTGCCATCATGGGCCCCTTCATCCCCCTAACCCCGCCGCTAGCAGCACAGCAAGTTAGGAAGGGGTCCTACTTTGAATCTCAAGAAAAGCACATCACAAATATAATTTTTTTTGTTCTTTTTCAGATTTGCGCATTCAAAAAAGGTATCTTCCTTACACAGCAGTGCTTCTAGCTGTTCTCGGTGCTAAAGCGTTACACTCCCCATGCAGTAGCTGTTCTTGTGTTTTCACTGTGCATTTTTGGCTCTGTTTTTCCACTCGCTGATTTATGCCTGGGGGCAGCTAAAATTAAGAGAGCATTTTGGTGCCGCCCAGGGTGCCTGAGTAAGTGGAGGAATGCGGCGCAGAGTTCTGCTCCATAAGGTGAAATGAATAGGCGGCCATATGCAGACTCTTGCCTCTCTGACTTTATTATTCAGGAATCGGGTTTTGCAGTTAAAATGCTGACAAGCAATGGGGTTTGTCCTACATTTAAATCACTAGATGTGCTGGATTTGCTTATTTAGGACTAGATTTATGTATCAGGAATTTCTTTATTTCTGAGATTCTTTTTTTTTAAACAAAACTGGAACACAATTCAAGAAATGAAAATGGGTCCATAGTGCTGCTTGTCAGTAATTGAGCTGAGCCTACTACTGCCACCTGCTGGCTTTTGTTATACAGCACCCTTTAAGCTTTTACATATTGTTCAATGTACACCTTTAATCACTTTTGATGATGTTGTGTTAGAGTTTGTGAACATTTGTATATTTGCTATCCAGGTTTTGATGTGGTAGTTTTAGTCGTAATCTGTCTGTGGTACAGGGTGGATGAGACATTGTTTTGTCTTACTATGCTCTCTTTTGTCTCACTTCATTACAGGTAGCTCATCATTATCCTACAACACGCCATCTCACGCAGACCCATCCCCACGTCTGGTTGCCAAAGAAGGTAGGGACACATTTTTTTTTCATCCTGTGCTTTATCTTAATATCTATCTGTGTGTGTGTGTGTGTATATTTGGGCTGATATAACAGTGTAATATCAGGGGAGCATGGTGAGATTGTTTGACTATCTAAATAGAAGAATGACAAAAACGCTGCTTCACAGTACCTGCCAGCTCCAGACAAGCAGATACAAATGGATACACACAGAGCGCACACACTTGATCATACAGACCACTTACACAAATCCAAAGCACATGCAGGAACCGGTTTTGCCAATGCTCTGTGCAGGTGCACCTTTTGTGTTGTTTTGAATAATAAGGGCCAAGCTGCTACAGCAGACCCTGCTATTCAGAACTGCTATACCTGAACGCTGTGACGCATAATAGCTCAGAGGGGACGTGTCAGAATAGACGCGTTTTAACCAGAAGACAAAAGCAGCGTGCTGATGAGTTCAATCTACAGCAGCATGGGTGAAAAACAGACGGTGAATGTGACGATTGTGGGAGAGGAGAAGGACGTGTGAAGTGTGAATGAGGTTTGACAGCATCAGGGACAGGTGGGGAAGCAAGTACATGAGCGGTAAACATGGCACAAGAGCCTGGTTGGCTGCTTTAGACTAGACTGGAGTGGAAAGGAGTGTTAACTCACCGCTTGTCATTTTGCACTTTTACACATTTTGCACTACAGAATGCCATCTCTAAGAGTCACATTGTTCTTTTTTTATGAGATTACTTTCACAAAATGTTCTAGTAATATACCACTAATTCAGTTTTTATTCATCAATATAAATATTTGTACATTAGTTGAGGTTATTTCACTTGTTTTGAACACAACTTTACTCAAAAATGTTATTCAATGTATTTTCTTGATGTTAGTTGATTGAGTTGAACGGGAAGAATAGGCCACCTTATCTTGAGTTTTGTCATGGAGAGTTTTTTTCTTAGTGCATAAGATTTCCGTAGTTAAAAGTAAAAAAAAAAGCACATTAAAATGGGTTTGTTTGTGTTATAAGTTGAACTGCTTGGGTGAACGTTTTTCACGGGTGTCTTAGCTAAGCCAAACATGTCTGTGTTCAGTTTGCTCATCGAATCAGCATTTCAATTTACAAACCTGCAGTAAAGTATAAATGCAGCAGCCAAATGAGACCTGTTGCTGTGTTGGTAATGTTACACCAGCGAAATTCTTTCAAAAGCCAAGCTGAGTTTCTAAGAACAACGCCCACAGCAGCACTGGATGAGTGTCTCTTTCCTCTGGATACCTTTTCACTCTACAAACATTATTTTGTGCTGACACAACACCAGCTAGACGAAGGTTGCCCTGCGTATCAGTTTTAAAAAAAAAAAGAAAAGAAAGCCCTACACATCCTTTACATCGGCTATATGGTGTCACCACCAGAGACGGGAGAAAGGACTGCAATAACAGTGATAGCCTTGCTCACAGGATGAGGGGCCCTATCGAGGCAGGAGGAGAGGAAACACTAAGGCTGATAAGTGTCCGAGAATGCCCTCTGCCTCGCTCTATCTGCGCCAGAGCGCTAGCAGGCAGCGGACTTGTTCTCTCCAGGCTTCAATACCAATAGAGCAATGGGCAGGCCAGATAAGATTCTGCTCAGTCACCTCCGACCCCGGTCTTCCTGGTTCTCAGCGCCAGGTATTTGGACTGGCAGGAATACACGGTCACTCCCTTCAACAGCATTTCCCTTTCACAAGAGGTGACTTCTATAATGGGCTCCTGTAACACTGGTTGTGCCTCCACTCGTGTCCCGTGATCCCATAGCCAATGAACGGCGTCTAGCTGAGGGAAGCCTGTGTCTCCTACAGGGTGACCTTTTCAAGAATTCGGGAATACGACCAACTCATCAGATTGATACCCGTCCAATTCAAAATGAATCACTTTGTTTTAAGTTATTCACATTCATCCTAAAGTTATGCATGACATGTGGAGAGAGCTAAACAATGCATATTTTTTTAAATTAAGTTTAAGGAATTTGGGGTGGATTTTTTATTTTCTTTTGTGTGTAATAGTTTTGTCAAACAGTGCCCTATAGTTTCAGAATTATGTGAATGATGAACCAGATTTTAATATCACTAAGTGCTGCAAAAATAAGTGATAAAGTGAAATAACATAAAAAAAAAAAAAACGGAGAAATTGGAGATGGGGGGGGAGGATTGTGACTCAACAATAAAAGAAGTCTTTCTCCACGGATAAGCCTTTATCAAAATTTCCTCAGATCAGCATTGCCAGATGTTCAAGTTCATATTGCCCTTCAAGAACAGTCAAATACCATACAGGCTCTTTGGGGTAGAGTAAGCACCAGCATGCAGCAGGAGACCACCCTTAATCTGCTCCAGACTCTGTGGTGTAAAATGCAATGTTATGAATAAAAGAGAGCATATAAAACACGGAATGCTGCAGCTATGAAAGGGTGTGTGTGTCTGTGTGTGTGTAGATCTTAGTGTGTCTCTATAGTCTATGTCTACTATTTGTCTGTGGATGTGTGTGTGTGTGTGGGTGGGTTCCTGCATGTCTTAATGCAGCATGTGTTACAGTGTGTATGTGTTTTGATTGGGGTATTATCTCGGTGTTAATGATCGCATATGATACGGCTTTGTTTCTCTGCAATGAGTCTTCCATTTTTAGCTTCTGTTTAGGTGCTGCTATGAACTTTTGGAATTTCATAATTTGCAGCGTGGGCATTCATATTCTCCGCTGCATCTCTCTCATCTCTTGCCAAGTAGAAGTGGCAATACAGCTGGAAGTGCGCCATTATGTGTACAAGCTGTCCTACATTTATGACTTTCAATTGCTCCCCTTCGCATTTTGAGAATAAAGAAAAAAATCAAATGAAAGACGCAATTCTCTCTTAAAAAAATATATATTAATACCAACATTGCACCAAACTTGCATAAGCAATAATTCTGTTTATTTATGTGTTGCAGTCCCCTGTTGCTCTGAACCATTTTTCTACTCCTGTACTTTGCCATCATTCTCCTCCTCTTATGGCTCATCCGTCACACAGATGGCTTTTTAAAGCACCTGTATTACGGTATTAAAAAGTTTGCCCTGTCTGGGTCTCTCTCTCTCCCTGGATCAGACACTCTACCTCCCTCTCCTTTGTCTCGCTGTCTATCTCAGCCTCTCTACTCAGTTGTTCTCTCTCTCTCTCTC
The DNA here is from genome assembly GCF_023349555.1 of Cebidichthys violaceus. Classification (NCBI taxonomy): domain Eukaryota; kingdom Metazoa; phylum Chordata; class Actinopteri; order Perciformes; family Stichaeidae; genus Cebidichthys; species Cebidichthys violaceus. The sequence continues at coordinate 5,266,886 of NW_027176262.1, read as the reverse complement.
TCCCTCTCTTGCCTCCCGCTGTCTTTCTATGTCTCTCGGCCTCTCTGTCTAGCGCTCGGGCCTTGTTTTGACTAACGTGTCTTGCAGTCAAAGTCTCCCAGGAGTGTGCACCACACCCCAGACCAGAGTGGAAACTGGCTCAAGTCGCAGTCAGAGCGAGGCCTGGAAAAATGAAGGGGGTGGGGGGGTGGGTAGGTTGTTGGGGAAGAGCCGGCTCTGTGTGTGCACTTTCGGGTCTGCGTTTGCGAGTACCCCCGTCCACTTGGGCTTTGTACGTTTTACATCTGCTGCTCTTTCCTTCTTCTGCACTTCTGCTTCCCTACATTTCACTCACTCCAAAACAACCCACAATTGAGTATTGTGAAAACCTTGAATCCTCTCTTTTCTAGCTAGAATGCTGATGAAGCGAAAATTGTTTTGGATATTAATGTAATTTGCTGCCAACAACGACACCAAGGGTCTCTAAAAGATGTGCATGAGCCCATATTACTGGGCATCTCCTCCAGCCCATACCAGCTGGGTTGTGCAGCCCTTGTTTTCTTTTCAAATTCCAGAGTTGTGTTTTCGTCTGACTTGTTTTATTATTTTTTTTTCTTCTCTTCTTTCTATTTCAAGCCTTTTTATGCCCTTAGTCACTCTGTCTCCATCCTCATCTGTCTGCCTCACAACAAAGTCTCTTTCTGTGACTCCCTCACCTTCTTTCTCATCTCTGCTTCGTTTGCCTCTGCTTCTCCCCCCACGACCGCCTCTGTTTGTAACCTCCTCTCTTCACGTATGGAGGTAGCCCCGTTGTGTTTTTTTTCGGGGTGGTGGAGAGTGGATGGAGGGGGGCTGGCGGTGAGTAGAGGGGAAAAAAGGGCCAGTAAAACAAAGAGAGGTTGTCTGCAGGCGAGGCAGGCAGGAAACGCAAGTCTCCCAGGACTCTCCCCCAGTCACTGCTCCTTGGCTATCCTGCCGGCCCACACCAGATTGAACCTGACAGCCCCGCTGAGCCACGGCAGCCCGCTTGTTATTTGTCTCTTTTCTCCCTTTTTCTCTCTATTACACTCTCCTTTCATTCTTTTGATCATATTCTAATTCATTCACTTCGTTGCAAGCTCATATCCTTCAGTTAATTCATCCGTATGGGTTTGCACCATCACTTGTACCGTCTTACTTCTACTCCACTTCAAAGTCCCTCTTTTAGGTTACGGGCACCAGAACCCATGTTGTCGTCTGCAGACGGGAATGGGCCTTTGCTGAAACACCAGGGGTTGAAAGTTGAGAAATTAGTGAAGCGATCAAGAGGTCCCCGAGCGGCAGGAAGTATTCTGATTGGTCGATATTGTGAGGGAAGGAAAAACAAGGCAACAAAACATTCTTTGAAAGTTGCACAAGACACATTTTCTCTGGTAGATTATGAAATGAGTAAAACAATGAAACCCGGAGCAGGTTTACCACGCAAACATTTGTTTTTATGGTTGCAGAGAGTTAATGGGGAAAAAAAAGGAGTTTGATTTTGTGTATTTTATTATTTGTTATTTATTTTAAGGAAAACTAAGATGTCAGTTTGTCCCAAACCACAGGAGGGCAGTATGGTACAGTGTTGAGGGATGGCCATTCACGAGGTGGAAGCTGATAATGAATGTTGGTTAAATGTCACTGAATGGTCCTCAGGTGTTGCAGATTGCACACAAAGTCTTTATGTGTTAGACTTTCATCTGTCTCTGACACATAGAGGCTGAAAAGCATGCCACTCTTACAATAAGCCATCTTTAAGTGGGTCTTGCATATCATGATCCATACACTTTAGAAGAAGACTGGGTTATATATCATAGGAACACGCTTTTCGTTTGTCAGTGACTGATGAATAATCATCATGTGAGTTATTGACTCCACTGATTAAAACTCGGTTGAGAATAATTTGAAAAGGCAAACAAACAAACACCTACACATTCAAGTACAGACGCAGAACGCATTTAAAGTCTCAACACACTCCCTCACTTCTGGAATGTCAAACATATTGTAATTATCTATTCATGTGGATAATTAGTCATGCATATTGTGTTAAAACGCAATGCTGTAAGCCACACTTTTTCATTGTTTGAGATGAGATGAGGACCCACGCCATGCTCATATTTGCACTGTTTTTCTACTGCTTTGTTGCAGCAGCGTTGAGTATTGCGCTTCTCCTTCTCTGTAACTTGTGGCTTATTGAAACCACCAACTCATGTAAGCCTATGAGCCCATCTATTGAGCAATCAAACCATTTTCTGCTTTACAGTTTGAAATTTCAAAACACATGTTTTGCAAATTACAGTTATCTAAATTGGACGCATCATTCAAAACTAAAAGCCCGTGTGTTGTTTGCTAAACACTGCCTCTCAGACACCTCACTCAATTATCAATCACCTGCCCCCAGAGTGCTCATGTGAAACACCTGTAACCGATTACATCACTAGAACACTAGAAACAGGATTCAGCTGCAGCTTGGTCTTTGGTGTGCACAACCATAGAGGCCAGTATCATTTAAATAGTAATAACATGTTTTATGTTAAAGATACATTTTGGTGAATTTAGCAGGAAAACAGAGAATAGGCCTTTTAGAATATTTCAAATGAAGTGTTCGCTTTGGCAAGAGATGTAAGATATTTTGTGTATATGTTTTTTGTGTGAAGCGTTTCGACAGAGAGCGCCTTCGTTTCAGAAATTGTGTTTTAGCAATTGCAAAAAAATTGTAAGATTTAGGGATAGAAACCACCGTCTTTGATTGTCAATAACTCCAAAATTAAGCCGACGTTGATAGGAAATGGGATTGCCTCTTGATCTTCTAACAGCTTGCTTATCCCAGCAACAACCACTGTCATCGCCATTACGCTGTCTCTATCCGCTGCCCTCTGGAAGAAACTGCTGACAAAAAGATGTGCAGATCATGATAACACTGTGAAAAGCATGCTGCACAGATACAGTGTAACGTATATAAAGCTGCAACATTGTATATTGTGTTCTGGCAACCGATTGAACTGTTTAAGCCTGCAATAATACAAACCATCAAGGGTGCTGGCCAGGTGCACTGTGAGTGAAGCAGGGTGTTTTTGAGACATTGCCAGGGGAAGAATACATCCTCTTTTTTTTATCCGTTTGTGTCAGAGTGATTGATTGTTACTGGAAGCTGTCCAGCTTCACACTCGGTTTGGTTTGAACCGCAGACACACAGCAGGTAGAACTCATGCAAACTGGGCCAGTTTGGCTGTTTGTCAAGGTTTCATAAGAGCTGCTTGTGTGTGAAGAGGGGTGAGGATGAACATCATGCGCATGTATTGTCTACGCGTGTGTGTCTCTGTTGTACGTTAATTTGCATCAGTCCTTTTATTTGTGGTAAAGAGTGTTTACAACAGAGTGTTGCAAGCTGCTCAACCAACTGTATTCTATCAAATATTGTGCCATCTTCTGCATTTAAACCATCACAGTGATCCAAATAAAACCACATTTCCATGTCCAGATATCCTGTGAAAAGCTTTTAGAACCATGTTTTGATGGATTTATTGATGCCATTTGGCACTGGGCTCTCCTCTTTTGTTGTAAACGTCACATTCCTGTGATAGAACATAGAATGAGATGAGACACTTGCTCTAGTCTCAAACACACAGCAACATTTAGTGATTGTAAATACACAGAATTCTGGTCAACAGACAATGAATGCATGTCTCACCCTTTTGAAAAAGCATTTTCCCAAATGGAAAATATATATATATATATATACATATATATATATATATATATATACATATATATATATACATATATATATATATACATATATGTATATATATACATATATACATATATATATATATACATATATATGTATATATATATATATATATATATACATACATATATATGTATATATATACATATATATATATATATACATATATACATATATATATACATATATATATATATGTATATATATATACATATATATGTATATATATACATATATATATATATATATACATATATATATATATATATACGTATATATATATATATACATATATATATATATATATATATTTTTTTTTTTTTAAATAAGCAAACTTTGTCTCCTCTTCTCTCTTTGTCAGACCCTTCATATGATGCTGTACGGCGGACAGGATGGTCAAACAACATGCACAGTGGCAAAGGTGAGGACACAAAAAACATTACGTATATTTCACTGGACAGCACTAGTATGTTTGCATGTAACCGTACTGAAGGAAAGCGTGACCCTGCATTTCACTTGATGTAAATTGTGTCATCTGGTACTGTGCAGATTACAGTTTTTGGCAATTGCTAAACCACAATTTCTGAAACAAGGGACTCTACACACAAAAATCTAAAACGTACAAAAAAAACAAAACATCTTGCATCTCTTACAAAAGCACAGATGTCATTCAAAACTATAGAAACTCTTTCAAGAATGTTATTTTTACATTGCAACTCTACTCAAGAACACCAAATAAATAAGTATTTCCACATGCCAACTGCACACTGATACACTAGTAGTTGGCATATTAATTAGCATGCTAATTAAAGAAGAGTATGAACTCAAATGCAATGGAGAAACAACCAAATGTGTTTACTATCAATAGTCATCCCAGTATGAGAAACATTACTGTAACTGAAGATGGTAGGAACATAGATATTTGACTGTCAACAACATAGAAGTGTATTGCAGGTTACAGTTTTTGGCCATTGCTAAACCACAATTTCTGAAACAAGGGACAATTACAATCCTCTAAGTCTCTCTGTAAAATTGGCCTCGGTTGTTGTCCACACAAAGGAGCAAACTTGAATCCTGTTTCTAGTGTTCAAGGTCTGATTTTGTAAGTGATGTAATTGGTGACAGCTCTTTTCACAGGTTCATACTGGGTGCAGGTGATTGATAATTGATTGTTCAATGGCAGAATTTAGCAAACCAAACACGCAGGCTTTTAGTTTCGAATGATGTGTCTAATGGAGATAACTGTGTGTAGTTATCGGCAAAAAGCTGTGTTTTAGAATTTCTAACTTAGTGGTTTCAATTATACTGCCACAAGTAGAATTGTTGTGTTTTAGCAATGGCAAAAAAAAGACTGTAAAACACACTTTTTTTTTTTCAAAATGCTATTTGAAGTCCACATCACTGGAGGCAGTTCAAACATCTACAGAGTCTAGACAAGTAGGACACACTCCTAAAGATAACAGCTTCTGTTGTCAAAGCAGGAACAGTCAGTCAAAAGAAGTCAGTCCAGCCAACAACAACCGCCTTATTCACTTTGGCATTCAAGATGTGAAACCTGGTTATCTGTTGCCACCCTACTTGTTATGTCTCTGTCTCTCCATTATCCTTCACTGATTGCTTCTCTCTGTGCAGGTTCACCGGTGGTTACTCAGAATGTGACCAAGTCCACTGAGCAGCCCAGACCTCAGCCAGGTAACGGCTCACCTGGTGTCTTTCTTGATCTTGTAGTATAAGCACAGGCTTAAAACTAATGTGTCCGCATGAAAACCAACTTCCCTTAGTGCCCCCACTTGTGGCCGAGAATGATTATTCTATACGAGAATTGTATTGTCTAAGCTCTTTGCATTTGCTTCTTTTACTGTTGCATTGTCATAAGTTGGTTGTAGGTAGACCTCAATATGTAACAGTCTATGTAAGCATGCACATATCAAGACAATAAAAGTCATCGCAGCGCCAGGAAACCGCTAAAACAATTGTTTACACGTGGTTCGCCAGCAATTTAATAATGGACTGTTTGGAATACCAACAAGCTTTGAGTGTTTATTAGTGTTTGTAGGTTTTTTTTTCTTACCACTCAGCAACACATCTATTAGCATGTGTAATTGGTTTTCCCGGACAGTAATTATTTAGAGGAGCACAATAATCCAAGCACACTAATACAAGACTTTACCACATACCGCTCTCTTGTTTTGTCATTGTTTTGCATATTGTTTGATTAAAAGTAAAAGTAAAACAGAGCTTTGTTTTGAATTAGTATTATATCAGCAGCAGCTCAGTGAAATGCTTATTTGGTCTTCAGTCTTACATATTATTTAGTTATATACTGTTATATCACCATGGTAATCAGCTTGGAGACCAACAATAATTTCCTTTCCTCCGCAGACCCTTACCAGATTCTGGGTCCCACCAGTAGTCGCCTAGCCAATCCAGGTGAGATTTTGAACACGCTGTGGCCTTCACAATGCATCTGCTGTGAATAGGCAGTTTTTGTGGAAGTATCTCAAAAATGTTCTTTCATGCAGGCTGAATAGATAATGAGTTGCCGAGCTGTGAACCGTGAATGACGACGCTCTTGGGTTGAGGTTGCGTCGTTAAGCTCTGTTTGTGCATGTGTCCACCATCAGGTTCAGGTCAGATCCAGCTGTGGCAGTTCCTCCTGGAGCTCCTGTCCGACAGCGCCAACGCTGGCTGCATCACCTGGGAGGGCACCAACGGCGAGTTCAAGATGACTGACCCGGACGAGGTGGCGCGGCGCTGGGGCGAGCGCAAGAGCAAGCCCAACATGAACTACGACAAGCTGAGCCGTGCGCTGCGCTACTACTATGATAAAAACATCATGACCAAGGTGCACGGCAAGCGCTACGCCTACAAGTTCGACTTCCACGGCATCGCTCAGGCACTGCAGCCGCACCCCACCGAGTCCTCCATGTATAAGTACCCCTCGGACCTAGCCTATGTGCCTTCCTACCATGCCCACCAGCAGAAGGTCAACTTTGTATCCCCACATCCTCCATCCATGCCCGTCACCTCCTCCAACTTCTTTGGACCCACCGCTCCATACTGGAGCTCGCCCACTGCAGGCATCTACCCCAACCCAAATGTTCCCCGCCACCCTAACACCCATGTGCCGTCCCACCTGGGTAGTTACTACTAAACACCCCACTGTGACCATCCACCACCCTCTACAAACACCAACAACAACAAAGCCCACAATTGATGACCTGCACCCCCAATGCCTCCGACCAGATGAAGACTGAGTTAGAGGCTGAGATAGAAGCGTTTGTCCTCTGAAAAAATCTTGCTCCTAAATGAAGGATGATAAAATCGAAGGATTTTTTTGTAAAATTGTATTTGTAAAAATCTATAAACAACTGGATTCTATGGTCCAAAATGGAATACTACTTACCTTTACCAGACTAGCAACTATTTGTTTATGCTTTTTTGACACGCGTCTGAGTTTTCTACTTTCCAAAACATCCCCAAGCAAAGCAGGACAGGAGAACAACTTGAATCTGTCTCCCTTCTCGCCACGCTTCAGTACCAGACATGGGCCTATTATTTATGGGTCTCAATCTACATCCTCCTCAGTACATTACGCTTTAAGCATCTGACTTTCAATGCTTGTTGGGGTTTTCTATTCCCACCACATCTAGCCTTCTGTTTCCACTGTCTCCGCCTGCTCGTCTGTTCATCTGCATCTTTTTATGTGTGTGTGGAGAGTCTTCTGGAATTCGCTGGACAAGAAGGAGCTCTCAAAGAGTTGAACTTTTCTCAGCACTGAATGAAATTTGGCAACTGGAATATGCCATTCACAATTTTATTTATCCTCCAAACTGGAAAGCTAGAGAAGAGTAAAATTCCGGAGAAGGAAGCGCTGTATGTTTTGCTGGCCTGGGTCAACTTAGTTACTTTAAATGCTTTCTGTGTGTTGTGTGTGTGTGTGTGGAGCTCAAGATGGGCGACATGTACAGTTGACTTGACTGTGCTGGGGAAGCTGAGTCAAGATGTAATTGAAGTAATTTGCAACAGTAATTCAACCCAGGTCAGATGTTTTCAGGGGGCCACACACTAGGCTATTAAATGTTTGCCATGTTGTTGCCTTTCAGCCATGCCATTTCCAGATGTTTTGTTGCTCGACCATGTCAGTATTAATGTGAATGTCTTCTGGTTTGTGAAACACGTAAAAGGGACACCCTGCAGCAAAATCAAAATTTGTCAGATGTTTTTATTTTGTTTTAATTAAAAAAATCCCTCCGTCTTCACACCATGTATGCTGCACACGTCTTAATCTAAAACATGAAAGTGCCTTTTTTTTGTAGATGCGATTATGTAGATGTAATCTACACAATAAGACTATGTCTGGATGTATCGTTTTATCCAAAGTGCCTGACAGTGTATCCAGTTTTAGTATATGGCACAATGAGAAACCTTAACCTCTCACAGTGCCATAACTGCTGTTTTATACCATATTTTCTATTCATCATAGACGAAACATAAAATGCATACGTAATCATCACCTCCATGTCTCACCATAAATCTGACAATTTTTGATTTTGAAGTGCACCCTGTCAACAACGGCTGCCACAGTGTCTCCTTCTTCTTTGTAGGCCAGTCAGGACCTCATAGGTCAGCACAGAGAAGTGGCTTAGCAGTAAGTCATGTTAAAGGTGCAAGATACGAGATTGGGAGCATTTTTGATTGACTCTCAACATGGCGACGCCTGAGCCAGGGGCTTGTAGCTAACGGTGCTAGCAGCGCTAACAGTACAGACTATGGCAATAGTGCTGACAGAGCTAAAGGTGTTTACCTGGAGGGTTGGCGCTACGCTTCCACAACGAGGCTGTCCTTCTGGAGGACGTTATCAGCCGTATCCGTCTTAGGAGTGCACTGCACTGCGGAGCGATGCATATGAGCTAACAATTGGGGCACGCTCACATGCACTAAAAGCACGCGTGGCGGGATTGACTATGTCAACAAAGCAAGGCGAAGCTCTGATAACAACACACGCAGAGGGAGAGTGACTTCATTCTCTGCTCAGGTAGACATTACTCCACTATATCATTACATAGCAAATAGTTGTTTGCTGCTATATTAATGCTCTGAATGTCGTATATTGCTCCTTTAATAGACGGTTAAGTTGTATTTTACCAGGGCTGGATCCTAGTTTGAGAGCAGCATGTGTGTTTGAATGTTAGTTTCTCACTGATCGAAAGCCCAGCAAAATGCACATGAATCTCAAGTCAGAATTTCATCTTCATGTAATAGTATCATGTCAAAACATATCCATCTTCAGGTGTTCATAGCTGTTGATAGCAAAAGTATTCCTTTAGAGTAACTGAAAATGGACACTTGAAAATAAATTACTTGGGACGAAGTAGTTTTTCAGAGAACAAAACCAATAAAGTATGACGAGATGAAACAAAGAAATCCTCAGATTCGCAAACGCTGTGCGTTTGTCAGACCTATTTTTTATTGTTTTATAAGCATCAGTCAACTAGGCATTAAAGCAACTTACTGTATAAATTATGCAGAGTTATTTTCATATGTGACACAGTATAAAAAGTCAAGAGAATTAATACGAGTTGACCTCGGTCAAAAATGCAAACCTTTAAAGTCCATTTCTGCTAAGTAGTTTGTTCAGCATTTTTAGCGTTTTTATATCTGTACATTTGGGCAATACATTTTAAAATTTTGTTATTGTTATTATTTCTGAAATTCGGTTGTAACATCCTAAGTGTCTTTATGTGCACGTGATATTTTCTTGTATTCCCAAAACCACAAATGCGTGCTTGAATCATAACCCCACCACCAGGGATTCCTTCACTTTATATGCAACATGTGATTATGATGAAACTTTTCCATTGTGAATCAAGTTTTATGCCAAAGAGCCCTGGAATTGATAGCTTTTCCTGTGCATTAAATAATTTCAGGTATGTTATGCAAAACAATACAAACAGTATTAACATCCACAACCAGCTTCTCCTGAAAGTTTATAGCTTTAAAAGAACAAATAAAAAAGGGAACTTGTAATTTGTAGCATAAAGAAATTATTCTAATGTACCCTTAATTTCCAAGTTTCACAAGCATTATCAATGAAAAGGGATCTGTGCTACTTCGTATATGCAATGTATTTCGGATATCAAATATATATATATATATATATATGTGTGTGTATAATTTTACAATTAACCAATATATTATTATTATTGTCATTCCTGCAATGTATGAAGTAATACCTTTTGAAAAAGGGCTTTTTGTATAGGAAAATGTGACAAAATAAATGTTTTTACCTCTCAAGTTATGTTCAATTGCCTGCCTGTTGCCTCACCAGATGAAAACACAGTCATTGTATTTTTTATTGGGCCATTTTGATGTACAAAATGAGTGATGTACATCATTGTGTGACAGTTCTGAGACATTCACACCTGCTGACAGAAAACATCTTGTCCTCTCCTTATTTCAGCAACTTTAGTTTGTATCAAGATACTAACAAAACGATCTTACACTAACTAATCATACTTATTTTTACTGACACTGACATGTAGCGTTTTTACCTGGATTCACATGTGTTTTAAGGTAAGATGAAGTAGCCATTACAGTTTTAGTTACGAAAATGAATCTTGATCATCCTTGAAAGACTTGTTATCTAATTGGAATATAATCAAATGTACGGACAAACTAACCATGACAAGGTACTAAAGAAATGGTGAGTCTTATTAAGAGAACACACAGTCAGTTGCTGGTATATTAGCTATACATAATGCAGTGTAATACATCAGCGCTGCAAAAAAACATACCTTCATGAACTTGTTTTTTTTAATTACTGATCTTGATGATTTATGATCGTTGAAGGCTGCAGTATGTGGTGCTGGTTAATTGTATTGCATTACACTAGGTGTTTCAAATACCCCCCCCCCCCCCCCCCCCCCCCAATTACTGCATATTGATGATGTTATAATTAATATTGGACTTTGATAGTTCTAGCTGGCTGTACCTGAATAACTGCATTCAATTTCATCTAATTAAAATGAATAATTTCCGGTGCAAATGATTCATCATTGATCATTTAAGTCTCACTCTGAGGACAGCTTTTAATAATATGTGGTGGTATTTTAACAACCGGTGTCTATGAATGTTGCCTGTGTGTAAGGACGGCTACAGTCTTGCAAAGTGCTCTTTGGGGTTGCATTAGACAAACATATGTATCACAGACACAGGGAACAGCCTTAAGGGACAGTTGTGGACTTGTATTTGCATTACAATATGTCTGGCATATATCATCTTCATGTTGCTTAGTCATTTCACATAATTTGTCAATAATATTCACCCGAGCCCTGCAACATGCCACTTGATATGGCAAGGGTGCAGGCAGACACGTAAGGATATACAGTTCATCAGAGAGGTCGGCCTCAACAAAATCTGTTAAAGCTCCATCGTCGCGTACAGTACGTGCCGTTATTTCTCTGAATGGAAAGTTCTGGTTTCATGTTCAGAACCTGCACGTAAACTAATGGGCAGAAAGCAACAGCACCTATTTCCCAAAAAAACTTCCACTCTGTTGTGTTTGGATCTCTGTTTGCTGTCACAACTTCTCTTTGTTTACAGATGAAAAACCTGATAGGGGTTGGCGCCTGTCATCACGCTGCTTTCACCTTTTTGATCACAGTCCATATATGACATTCAGGCTCGGTTAGGTACAGAATAATACGATGACACGGACATTTTCAATGCAAAAATAGCCTTTATTTCAGTGTATTTTTCCCCTGAGATCAAATACAAAACCTAACAAAGACACTTGATTATCATACTATTCAGTGCTGTATAGCATAAGTGTTGAAGGAGTTGTTCTCTCACAATGTTTCTCTCAAGGACAAAACCACAACTACATCTCCCACTGTTTGAAAAGAGCAGCCCCTGAGCCCCACCCTTTGCTAGTGCCTCAGTGTCTGAATAGTTAAGCGTATTGTAATGGTTCAAGTCCAAGTGTCTCTTTGTGTACAGCAGTCTACAGTAGCATGAATTATTGAACAAGCCTCTTAATCTTTTTCTCACCCATGATAAAAGCATGGCCCTCAAAAGTGGTCCTTCAAGTAATTGTAAGATTTATATACAGGATAACAGATTTGATTCATTTTTCCGTCTCTCCATGCTCGGCAAACCTGTGTCCATGATCTCACATCTTGGTGATATTGGGGGTATCATTGATTTCAATCACCTCAAAGCCCTGGTTGTCATGTCCATCTCTGGAGTGATGATGATGACCCTTGATGTTGTGGAAGCAGTAGGCGCAGTGTGCAGTAGCCACTGGCACCACCTTGGAGAAGTTGGAGAAATCTACTCTGTACTTGCCCTCCTTGCTTCTGGAGATGATGGGCAAGAAGTTGTAGCCCCACATGATCTCCTGAGGAATAAAGGAGGTCCGGACTTGGCAGGCAGAGCTGGTGGACTCTGCGGTGCCGTCTAGGAAGACGACCAGCTCAAACTCTTGTTTGTGGAGCGTGTCCACGGCCATCTCGAAGAAGGGGCTACTCTTGTCGATGATGTGGTAGAGCGTGAGAGGACACACAAAGAAGAGGTTGTCCTTCCCGGCGTCCACCGTGAAGTCAATGTTCACCTGGTCCATAATGATTTTCTCCCCATCGGGTGTGTTTGTTGTCCTCAGCAGCTTGCCATAGATCTGGCTTCCAATCATCAGGGTCTTGCGCAGGTTGGCCACTCTGATTGACAGGGAAAGGGCGCCATTTTTGGGACTGATGACAGCCATGTCACTGAATGAGATGGTCTTTGCCCTCTTTTTGGGCAAAGAGATTTTGGACAGGATGACTCCACACATGAAGCAGTTGATAATAGCTCCGAGGAGGGACTGGATGATGATAAGGGCCACAGCACCTGGGCAGTGAGGGGTGAGCGCTCGGCCACCATACCCAATAGTTGTCTGGGTTTCAAGGGAGTAAAGGAAAGCTGTGGTGAGTCCTCCCACATTATCAATACATGGAATGTGGTCTGATGAGGGGTCTTGCCACGTCAGGTCTCCATTGCTGCGCGCAATCCAGTACCAAAGTAGGCCAAAAATGAACCAGCTGAGGGTGAAGGAGGCGCTGAAGAGGAAGAGGACAAAACGCCACCGGATCTCTACAAAGGTAGTCCAGAAGTCAGCCAGGAAGAATAAATGGTTTCTGTACTTGACGTTTCCGTATTCAATGTTGCAGCGACCATCTTTGGTAACTAGTCTGGCCCTGCATCTTTTTCGCTCCACCAGATAGTCCTGGATACGTCTACTTATGTTTCCAAACATGTTCCACAACCTATAAGACAATAGAACAGGAGCAGCATCTCAGTACAGAGTAGAAAACTATAGTCATCGAGCTGTTGTGTGAACAGGCAGTTACTATGCACCACTAAAGAAAAAACAATCGGCCCCTAGCTGACTTGTTCCAGCAGATCAGAAAACAGAAAATATCTTTATAGTAACAGTCCCGTCATTTAACCAGTCAGCCAGTCATAGGCCCTCTCAAACTGTCAATCGTCCTTAAATACTGTAATTCACTACAATTAGAGAGAGCACAGTTGGTGGTGTATTATGCAAAAACAAAGAAATCACTCTACTTAAACTGAGTTGTTAAATTATTTAATTTTGGGGTACATTGAGTACCAAACCAATTTCATAATCAAGTACAGTGAGAACATGTCAACCCATCCTACTGTATACCATAAGTAGCTTTCTTGTTCTCCTGCTCCAAATGCTTTACTCCTCCTCCCATAGTTGAACTGGACTGTGTATGTGCAGTCTCACATGTTCCAAGCTGCTCTGACCCACTGCAGTTTTAATCCTCACTGAAAGGCTACAATCCTGGGTGGATGCAGCACTGCGGTAAATACATGACGTTCTCCAATGAAGTGTAACACATTAGAGCTGCAAATATAATAAATAATTTTGGTCCTGAACACAAGGATCAACACAAGGATCAGCTTTGTTTGCTAGCTTTCACTGCTGCAAAAATAAACGTGGCATTGACGTAATTTGGGCTCTGAGTTCTCATAACGTTGGTGCTTAATGGAGGGAAACTGGCTGTACAGAGGTTTGTAAGTATGGCCTCTGTTGTCAAGTCATGCAAACTACCCATTTGGATCGTGGCGTGCTTATTAGTGAATGTGAAGTAGTACAAAACGATCAGTACAGTGAGTTTATGTTTTCGCTTTCAACCCTCAAAGCTCACATTCAGTCATTTTGCCAAAACGAAATCTGATAATCACTCTGTGTTGCTTGTTTGCAAGCTTCAATCATTTTGGAAGCAAACCTAGTCATTCCACACCTTATCATTAGGTCAGCATGTTTTCATACCGTAACAAGATATGTGCTGCAATTATTTTGGGTATTTGGTATTTTAATTTTATGTTAGACAAAGTACTTTAAATTATTGCTTTGCATTGGAAAACATCTACCTTCAACAAAAGCAACTCTATTGGAGCATCCACAGAATAGTGGACACACAGCTTTAACCCTAAAAAGGCTTTACTCTCATAATAATCAAATTTCAACCTTACAAATAATTTCCCATTTTAAATTGAATCAGTCAATCAAAGACTAACAATCACTGTTCATGGAAAGGGTCCTTGTGAGAACAATACATTTTTTTTAATTCTATTTAACTTTTTGAATCTGTAATCCCTTTCCTTTATTTATTCATTTATTTAAAATAAACAATGTGACAATCCTATTTCCTATGAAATGAATGGCATCTGAACTACTCACACTAAGACATCACACTCACCATACTCTTGCAGAAATGTGTTACAGCTGAAAATGAAATATGTTAACATGAAAGTGAACTTTCTTCAGTCAAAACTCACCTCTTTAATTTGAAGTGAAAGTTATATGATGCACATCAAAAGGTTGATGAATGGACAAAATCCAGCTCCACTTTCTCTCCTCTCCTTCTCCGTCTCTTTCTGCTTCACAATTGATTGAGACAGTTTAGGCGTGTCCTCTAACTCCTGTTCACCAACACCTGTGTGCATTTATACTGCCCTGTCATTCAGGTGATGTTTACACCCACAGGGACATCAAGTACCCCTCCGCCCCTTAATTAACACACGCGCATACCCTTCCCCCCCGGCTCTAATAGGATGTTTACCCCACAGACGCCTGGCACCAAGGGCCAAGCTGACCTCTATCCACCGCACTCCCGGTACACCACAGTATAAGATTTGCTCCGGATTTACTGTTGGTTGTTTCTATTTTGTCTTTTCTCTCTTGAAAAAAAAAAGCGAATGTTGAGAATGTAAATGCAATACCTGTATGTACTGTATCTGTATGGTTCCGGTCATCTCTATGACGACCAGACTGTGTACTATTATTTACTGTAGACACACACTTTTATTGGCATGTTTTGTGTAAATCTTTGTTTTTCAGTTGTTGCTGGTGTAGTGGTAACTGTCTGAAGATGTTTGTATCGTGCAAAGATAATTGGAGTCATCAGGAGGAAGGTACACCTTTCCTCTCCTGATATTAACATGTTATAATAATGTCGTTGTCCCTTGAATACTGTATGTGTCCATAACAGAAAAGAGCACATACCTCACATTCCTTTATACTTGTATTCCTCTGCTTCTCTGAAAATTGTCATGTTTAACACATTCTGGGCACAGTGTGTGTGTGTGTGTGTGTGTGTGTGTGTGTGTGTGTGTGTGTGTGTGTGTGTGTGTGTGTGTGTGTGTGTGTGTGTGTGTCCAGAAAGATATCTCTCCAGGGTTGGCCAGGAACCGAATATCAGTTCATGAGCCCAAGATGAATGCTCTGGGGAGAGAAGTTGTGAATTGTGATGGGAGTCATTTTTCAACTCCATTGTTCTCTGCAAAAAAAAAGTGTCAGAAAAAGCTGCAGTATTACCTTACATGCTGCAGAACGTGTTTTCTATTGACAACCACAATGCATTACTGTTGACAACGCGATTAGGCTTACCATTTTTTTCCCCTTAATCCACGCTTTGTAAAAGGATGACAGGCCTTTTGTATTTAAGCTTCTTTTTTTTATTATGGAGCTGATTTGCACGTTTGTTTAATTAACTCTCTCGTTTTCATCCCTATTATATCAGACAAAAGGCCTGTGAATAGCCACCGAACCACATAGCTGCACTGATTTCAGGGCTGATTTAACACTTTTTTTTTAACACTGAATCATAATGACACAACAAACACAGATAAGTCCATCAGATACGGTGATGCTGTTTCACTACAGAAGAAAGAATTATCAACGGAACTGATCATCCAGACTCAATTACAGACATTGAAAATTAGTGACCTTGTTGACTTCAACAATGTGCAATTAATTTAAGAAGAACAAAACTAATACTGCCATAAAATGTTGTAAAACTATGTAACAAACAGGTAAATATAATGTGATTTGTGGACATAATATGTGTACAATACATTGTACATACAAACTCTCAATTATTGGGCATTATAGAGGAGATATATACTACACTAATAAATATACAGTATGCATTACGGAGTAATGAAGTAACAGGAACAATATTTCCAACCTCTGGTAACAGGCTGATACTGTGGCATGTTAACATATTCATGTTTACCGTTGCACCTGTGCTAAGCTGATTAGCACATTAACACAACACTGTCACTTTGAGTCCTCGCTGATAAGAAATACAGGTTTGAGAGATCAGCAATTAAGTGCCTTTGATAGATACAATGGAGACGTGTCTCAGCCCATTGCTGCTCATAGATTTGGATGATGTTTGCTAGAATTAATCTACAGACAACACTGTTACTGTGAGGAAATCCCTTTTCAATTTTCAATTAATTGTATGGTTAACCAGAATGATACCAATGATAAAAATCACAATCACCACAAACAAACTTGAGCAATGATAAAAATTACAATCACCACTCTCCTAACGCCAGAATTACAGAATAAACACCTTTTTTCATCTTTATGTTAGAAACGTATGGTACCTTATTATATTTATACAAAGTTTAAAGTGAAATTATTTATTTTTGGCCACTGAGGGGCTGCAGAAACAAGTTGTGAACAACCGTGACATATTATCACCGTTAAATGTAAGTTGATATGGGGAATGTGTTAGCTAGCAGTTGCTCATCCAACAGATATGGAGTAACATTATCAATCATTTGTTTCTGATCAAAACTTGTATCTCTGTTTTTGGTCTCTACCGGCTCCTGAGGGAAATACGTGCAGCTCAATTGCTAAATGCAGAACGCAATGAGCAACATCGATCCTGTTGAAAATGACAAGTTACCTGGAGCTCGGAACCGTGTACTGCAGGGTCCAGCCCCTCAAATCAACAGTTTCGCAGTTAGGAGAAGCCAGGCCAACTGATGTGTAGAATTTACAACAATTCTTAGGCAGTGAAGTCGAGAGCAAAAATGTCTTTTAAGTCTGTCAACACTTCTGTTAAAGCTTCCTTTCAAGCTGTTGAACATTCAACATGTTGTCATGACCCTTTAAGGCGCATATCCTGTCACACTTTAGCTCCTTTGTGGCTCTCTTTGCCTGAGCCTCGATTGAGACTCTCCAACTGAACTCCAACATGAGCACAGTACTTAGTCTGTGAGTAGTTCATGGTGAGAGAAGTCACTTTAAGGATTTGATTAGGCTATTCTTTTTCAAAGAAAACCATAGCTCTCGTTGCTACTGTCATGCCCATTCATTCAAATTTTTTGAAATGTTTAAAAAGACCTTAGTTGCAAACCACATCTGACTGTTTCACATCTGAAAAAAAATCCGCAGCAGTCAGATTTAATTATGCAATGTTGCCTGGAGCACTGGGCTAAAACCATTTAATTAATTCTGGTGTGAATAGAAATGAAGCCTTTGTTTTCAACTTTTTGATTAGTGATTCAGGCGTGCTTTGAAACATGCGTCATGTGGCATCATATTCTAAGATATGCTTCAGTTGAACTGAATAGATATCTACTTGGGGAATAACTGTTTGTGTTGCGTCTGCTGTATGTTTGTGTGTGCGTGAGCAGGAAGGGGGTGCGGTGAGTGGGACGTACGCTGATGGCAGCCATTTCATCATGTCACTCAGCATTCAAGTTCCATATCCATCATTCTCTGAGTAAAAATGGCAAAGTGCAAAATACCAAGCATTGCAATCTCAAGCTGTGTGAAGTGCTTGTGAAGCATTTGCCTCTTGTAATGATACAAACATATGCTGCGAAGCATTCCTTAGTAAATGGGCATGCGCTTTGCTGCCTTAATGCTAATCTTGTGTGGAAAATTTTGAGAGGTAGGCAAGCAGGGGAAAAAAGCATGCTGTAGAGATGTTAATGATCTTAGTATTGGTGCACCCTGAATTGATGCCTTTGGGTAAAATGTGCATGTCAATAGAAGCGTATCGACAAGGAATTGGGCTGTCAGGCCTGAATGAGAAGCCTGCTCAACAGGGTTTGTGGGGATTTTCCACTACAGGACTTGACATTTGCTTGTCCACTAACTATTCGGCTGATGAGATCGCGTACGTTTTTTTCCATGCCATACTTCATCGCTTCATAACCACTGTTGTTCTTTGAGACTGCCATAAACTATTTCATCTTTTGAACAGATGGCTGGGATGTCACAGTAGTATTGTGCAGTATATGAAGTGTTCGGTGAAAAGCGTGGTATAAACATCCAGTACGTCTGGGTTAGATGTGTCATGCAGGGCTGCGGGCGATGCATTCTAGGTATTTGTCTCCTTTGTTTCTTGAACACTAGAGTGTGATTCCATCTGCCTTGTGGACATGTGTAGAGATAAACAGAGAAATAAAAAGCGTGGGATTCTAAACCAGGAATACAATCTAAAAGAATCTTATTGATATATCAGTATTAATACCTGGATTTCATTTTGATGCATAGTAATTACCTTTGTGTAAACTCAGTGCAGAGGGACTTCGGCCAGTTCCCCTCTCCGGCTGAATTAAATCAGCAATTTGGAGGTTCCAAGGACACGGGGGGATCACACATGTATTCTTGTCCTCCACTCAGTTTCCTCAGGTCACAATATGGTATTGTCTTTCTTCTTTCTGGCATAACAGCCCACCACTCAAAGGACTTTGGCCTGATTAGGCAGCCACAGAGCCTGAAAAAGCAACTAAATGAAAGGGAAATAAATTACGACCCGTCTTAAAAGCTTAAAATCACATCTCTCTCTCTCTCACTCAACCTTTCTTCTTCACCCCGCTGCTCTGCCGCGACACGGCCAGCGTGAATTAAATGTTGTATTTTGTAAATTGACACCCGGCGACAAAAGCCACAAGAGAACAATGACCTGTTGTTCAACCCGAGGGATTGACGAAACAGATATTTTCTTTCTTATTTTATGGCTGCTTAATTTTTTTGTGATTCAGATATCGAAATTCCCTAACTGCAAAAAATAGTGTAATAAGGACTTATCTCTGCTTTGCAGCAGATATAAAGATGAAGACTTCACAGCCCTTCCCTGGAAATGTCTCTAAGACTGTACATTAAGCCCTTCAGATGAATGTATGTCAGGAGGGTACCAGAGATCTCAGGGATCTCTCTGCCTGCAGGGAGGCTCAGAGGGTACAAGGCTTTGCCTTACAGTATGAACTCAACCTGACAGCAGTTCCCCTGAGACTATATTTTTAACACCCTGCTATTAGAGGAGGAGGTTGCTCTAAAGCATGGATGCCAAAGCTTTTTGACATTGATGGACTGAAGCATAGGAAGAATGGGCCAGTGGGCAAAGCACTGAAACAGTAAAGCGGCCCATTAAGTTTTATACACAGGCATTTTAAGGCTTTATATCTTCATAGTGTTGGAATGTTTCCACAAATTATCGCTGTATTTATTTATACATGAGGTAAAATATGTGTCGCACATGCAATAATTGGCCCTGCTTTGGACTCAACGGGTTTATCAAGGTAATATCACTGATCTTAATCTGCTCTTTACTGAACACTGTACATCCATCCACTGCAGTGCACAAGTTTCCCACAAGACTTGGAATAAGCTGCATATTATGGCGTGTGATGACTAAGCTAAACAACAAAGCAGGAGAAATTACATTTTGAAGTTTGAGGGAGCAAGCTGAAAGCGGTCACCAATTATACCGGCCACTCACTGCATGTAGCTCTCACAGAGAGACGCTGCTTCAACCTACTCAGTAACTGATGGAATCTGCTGTTTCTTTATTACAGCTTGTATAAGCTTGACAATGGGGATAACCCCACGAAAGATGCAACAGCTAAACTTCTTTCAGGAGCAGAGCATCAGCCGGTGATCCGGTTTAATCACTCGCTGCTATACCGCTTTCCTCCACACGGTGTCACTGTGCCTGGACTGTTGAGTGGTGTCCATGTGAGGATCAGTCCAATAATATAATTATTAAGAAAAATAGCATTCATGGTACACAATGGCATCTACATGACAAATTATTCTAATACCCTTGACTACTAAGTTATAAATTAAGAACAATATGAGCCAGTAACAAACCAGGCTTTGTAGTTGATTCATGTCAGACATAAAACATAATTATGTTCAGTATAAGTTTATCAGTTTGAATTGTGTTTTTGAGTGTTTAGTGTCCATTGGATATGACGATGTTATACAATGAATGTATATATCTGCTTCAAGACCTCCACTGCACTCAAGAAAGAAAAAAAAATACATACAGTACTGTATTTCTAAATTATGTATTCACATATAACAAGCACAGTGCTGCGCTGTAGATCTTCACACTTCCGTAATTCATAATTTAAACGCTAATAGATGTACTAGTTCCTTAAAGTTAAGCTTCCCTTTAAACGATACATGAATGAATATAAACAATAAGTAGTATACATAGTGGTTGCTGCTATGCTGCTATATCTGCATTTTATCATCTATATCATGATGCTTTGGACCAATATTTTGAAACAGATGAATTTGTTTAAGCTAAAGCTGTGCCCTCCCTGCTCAGATAGATCATTTAATAATTGATACTCTTTCCATTGCAAACATACCTTGCCTTTTCATGCATTCACCAGTTCTCAATGCCATTAAATGCTGGCCTCCATCTATGTCCTTTGTGTAACATCAAATGCAAAGCAGGCACTTGGTTGAACAGTTAAATATTTCAGATGACAACATATGTAGTGCACCTTAAGAGCAGCTTCAACTTCAGTGATTTCTGCTTAACTATTCAGCAGTGACACGTGTGACACATTTGTTCTGTTTCTTATGGAATAACTCAACGTGCACGCTGCTCAGACTCCAAAAGTCCACCATTACGCCCTTGTAGCGACATGTTTTCTGTGGTTGTCCTTCGTTTTCCATCCCCGCTCCTTATTGTTCCGGGCCGCTTGTAACAATGCAGTTCATTGCGGTGCCATAAACTCTGACAAGAGGATCAATCAGAGCTAATGAAGCCTGGGAGCAGGTGAGAGAAAGCGAGGAGGCATGGAGCCAAAGGGGAAGTGAAAGGGAGAGTAAGGATGGCCAGGGAGAGGATTAACATGACACTTCCTCCTCACCATGGCCTGACACACGCTGTCGACTGTGGGCTGCTGCTGCTGATTTGGACTGAGACATTTTGCGCAAGAGTCTACTTTGACACCTGATACTGCCATCCTGTCTGAACTGTTTCAGCAGAATTGGCAGATATATTATTTACACCATGTATTTTCCTTTTTTGTGTAGATTTAAGCCACACACACACACACACACACACGTATGCCATGCCATTTTTTTTTTACAAAGTCGGCAGGAAGACTACTACAAAAACACACTCCCACAGTGATATAGGAGCTAGAGCTCGGGCTTTTTTTCACATGGCGATCTCTGCATTGATGAATATTAAATGAGAACGTACGTAACACTTCACTATTTGCACTAGGCGTCTTCTTCCTGCAGTTCACCTTAGCAGGACAACCCACAGTTTCATCATTTTCATCAGGGGATCGTCTATTAAAGCAATGAAAAGCCAATTATGCTGTGTTACCCACACCCCTTAACAATATGCAAATCTAATGTACACACAATGTACACTATACACAACTTTCCTCCGAGCACTTGTGGTAATGAATGTGCCAAGAAGTTTTATTAATGTGTGATTAATGTGTGTCAACTGAATGGATTTCACCACGGGATGAACAGCAGAGGCAGTAAGGTGGAGGGAGGGAGGGGGCTCCGCTTTGATCAATAGCGGCTTAACCTCAGGAGGGGAAATAATTACACATGCCCCGGTTCTGAACCACGAGGGGCCGATCCACACGCAGGAGAGGTGCCGCCGAAGGAACTAGAATTTTTACAATTAAGATCGCCGACACTTCGTGATCACTGCTGAGATTAGCACCACCACCACCAGCACCTCCGGAGCGAGTGTGAGCGTGGCTCAGAACTTGTATTCCTCAGCCAAATCCCAAGCTCCTCATTATTGTAGCCTCACTCCTTGATGTTCCATAATCCACTGTCATTGGCTCCTCGGCTGGTCGAGGCTGGGAGAAGAAGAAGTATCTCCCAGCCATCTCGCTCTGACTCGGAGAGAAGGGCGGGGGGGGGGGGACACACATGCAGGAACAAACGATGGGGCTGCAGAGTCATAAATCTCCTCCCAAACCCAATGCAGGAAGTACAAGAAGAGGCTTTCTGGTGATAGCAGCTTCTGTCGCTCCTCCCCCACCTATCATCGTCTCCCTATCTTTCTCTCCCTTTGCTCTACTCTCATTACTCCTCCTCTGTTATGTCATGTCTACATTCAATTTTCCCTATGCCTAATAACATCTCAATGTCAAGCGTCCCTCCATCTGTCTCTGTCTGCACTGTATGTCCCCTCATTTGCACTCACTTCCCGATCGTAGATCACACACTTCCCTTTTGCAGTTACCGAACTGAATTTTAAATAGGGGGAAACAAATGAGCCCACGGACTCCATTCTGCTGCTAAGCTTTATGATTCTTTTTTACTTTTGAACCATGCCTCGCCATTGTGGTTGATTTGATGCGATTCGCTTTTTATTCAGATGATTCTGAAGGCGTCATTTCGTTTAGACCTTCTATATTTTAGGAATTGCATTTGTAATTCATGTAGGGGATTTAGTGAAAGTGACACTCAACCGTATTTGTAGGCTGCTTCTGAGGAGAAATTCTGGGTCAAAATGTCCCTTTCCCCCTCTTATCTCAACCTTACTGCTTTTCCTTTGTACTTGCTCTTCTTTAGTCCTTTCCACGCTTTCCTCGTACTTTGATATTTTCCTCTTTTGCTCATTCTTTATCTTGGTCTGTGTGGTTTTTATTCCAAAGGACTTTTTTTTTTTATCTGCTGCCACTTTATATTTCCCAAACCGGTAGAGCATTGTTTTCACCTGCAGTTTTAGAATAAGTCATTTTACCAACAAATCCCTGTCTGCACCCCCAACATGCACACACACACACACACACACACACACACACACACACACACACACACACACACACACACACACACACATGCTTTTCCTATCAAACTGTACTGGACATTTTTTCCACATATTTTGCCTACATGTAATATTGCCTTTGCAGCAGAGAGAAGGGATATATTCTCTCTCACACACAAACACACACACACACACACACACACACACACACACACACACACACACACACAGACACACACATACACACATATATGCTGATTCTTTGTGCAAATAGGCATAAAAAACTCTCTTATGAAGGACAAATCCTGAGAGACAAGAGGTTCAATCTCTGTGTGGAAGTGAGAAAAGAGAAGCATTGAAGAGAGAGCACACACGCACATTTACATCCTCACCATCTCTTCCCTCACCCACTCTGACTGCCTCCCCCCCCCCCCCCCCCTCTCTCTCTCTCTCTTTCCCTCAGATACACACACACACATGCACAGGCAGACCCCCCTCTCACACAGGAGTAGATAGAGAGCGGTGAAGAGCAGAAGGAGCTGGGTGGCAGGAGAGAGGCAGGAGGGCTGTTGTTGATTGAACAAAGCCAGGAAAGGAGTGCGCAGTCCTGGGGAGAAGAGCAGCTGTGAAATGCCTCGAAGGGAGCCTGCCAGCAACTCCTGCAGAGACCTGAAGGTAAGCTTTGTGCACCGCTGATGGAGAAAAACAGAGGAGGAGACAGAGAGAATGAAGGCAAGAGAGGAAATGGGAGGGTTTTTTTTTTTAAAGCCGCTGATGCACGGTACAACCTTAGCTCCACGTCCAAGCTGCCTCCTCTCGATCTGTCTGTGGATGGCATCGCATGCTGTGATTGCGTTATGTATTTCATTGCACAGCCACGAATCCCATCTGGAGTGGCTTGCCAAATAATAAGTGGAAGAGCAACAACTATGAGAGTCGGAATAGCTAGAAACAGGGAGACGAGGACAGATAGCACGAGAAGACAATGCTAGATACTTCAAGAGCAGGAGAGCAGGAAAAGGAAAGTGATGATGGGGAAAGTGGCTGGATTACCCTCCTCCATCAGCTGCAGCCGCTATCTTCACATCTCGCCTCATTCATCTTATGTCACTGTAGAGATACATATAGATCATCGCCGTGCATCTACTTGCCATTGTGTCGGGGGCAGGCTAATCAAAAAGGCAATGGATTTCTCTGACGCAAGCATAGAAAAGCCTGTCAACACTCCTGCCGTTTACTCGTGTGCCGCGCTGTAGTTCTCTCAGTGCAATGCAGGAGTTTTACAAGCGCAGCAGCAGCAGCAGCAGCAGCAGCAGCAGCAGCAGCAGAAGGAGCAAACCTGGACTCATTCCGCATCTTTATGTGTGTTACTGTAAGTGCGTGTGTGTGGAGGAGGGGGCATTGTACCACAAACACCCAGCACAGCATGTTGCAGCGCTTACACGTTGCTGTGCCTTCAATAAAAGCAGGAGACAAAGCGACGGACGCGATGTAGGGATGGCTGTTAGCAAGGGTTTTCATAAATATTATCGGCTCCACCGAAGGCATTGAGAGGAAATGATATATATTGATTCCCGTTGAAACACTCTGCTGAGGATTAGGGCTGCTTGCTTTAATGTCTCCTCAGTTCATTGCACTCTGCAGGACGCACATCTGGAGAGTTGTTGCTGTCAAACTTTGATGACAATGCAGTGGGCTTAGTAGCTACATTAATCAAGTGCAGTTTCCACAACGCGCCTGCCCTCACTGGTATTGTCTCATCAGGGAATGTCAAGACAAGCGAGTGGACTCAATCATCATTTTTTTATATCTATGCTACGGCTCGATGTGGAGGAAAAATAAGTGCAAGCCATCTCTGCTCTCATCATTAACCACATTTTTACGTATGGTACATTTTCATCTCAAACCCATTGGAGCAAAAGGGAAAGCCCAGTCTCACAGAGAGATTTTTACTGGCATTGCAGCAAAACTTGCCCATTTGCTGCTTTTATGA
Organism: Cebidichthys violaceus; assembly: GCF_023349555.1. NCBI lineage: Eukaryota > Metazoa > Chordata > Actinopteri > Perciformes > Stichaeidae > Cebidichthys > Cebidichthys violaceus. The sequence continues at coordinate 5,241,769 of NW_027176262.1, read as the reverse complement.
CCGTAATCTATACCACGACCCCGCTCGCAGCGGGTTGAACTGGTTAAGAGTGAAGGGGGAAGTGTGAACCGCTGAGATGTAATGTTTTTTGATGGATGCTCTTTTGACCTTATTATCAGCGCATCATTGTAGCAGCAACTCAGCGCTGTGTACCTTGCTCCCCCCTCCTGCTCGTTTATTATCCGTGTCCTGATCCCACTAACAAGTGGACAAAAGAGGGCAGAGGGCAGACGTAATGCTGCGCAGCATCTAAGGAGAGTCTCAAAAGACAAGACACTGTGAATAATTAATTGGATCTGTTTATTTAGTCAAGACTGCGTTTCTCTAGGGGATGTAGAGAGAGCTATGTTCTTCGAGCAGATCCACACTCTGTAATACCGCAGCGGTGCATCTGTGTCAAGAGCTTAGTCAGGCGTGATTTTTTTTTTTTTTTTTTTTATTTAGTGCCCTGAAAAATGTGTGTGCGAGTCAGAGTACTGCATAAAAATACAGTATCTTTTTGTCTGCTGATAGACCTATGTGAAGATGCCTAATTTATGCAACACTACATATATACTGAATATATATATTCTCCTTTAGTTCTACTTTGGATGCATCCGTCTTTGAAACCTAACTTTGTGTATAATTTAAACGCCTTTGCACTGTGTGAGCTGTAAATGAATACAGTCCTCTTGGTATTTGCTTGGAACAGATACACAGCAGAATATTTCCTACGGATTCTTGTCATCCCCCAAAGAAACATCGCTTCATGGCCTCATAAATCTGTTACCGATGCAAATTCAAGCTCCCGTGTGTACTGTATTTTAAAGAGTCACCTACAACGCTTTTGTTCCAGATTTATGGTGCATCCCACTCACTGATTGGGCAACGACTTCACAATGCTCGTATATTTCTCCCACGGCCCTGTCACACATGAAGCTGTAACAGTTAACATGGGGCCGTTGCTCTGGTCTACATGCGGCACAAAACAAACCTTCACCTCGTGTTTGGCAAAGAGATGACTGTTTCCGAGATCACCTCCTGTATAAACAAAAAGAGAGGTAAATATGTATATACACAGGCACTCACCTTCTGAGTCTCCCGTAACAGATAAGGGCATGGTTTGTTTTTTTGGCAAAAACCAAGACAAAAAAAAGAAAAATGGCTGCTTGTTTCAGGTCACCTTGCTCTTAGCGCTTTTTTTTCAGCTCGTTCATAGCTTTCAGGTGGTTTGGAAGGAATTTCATTTATTCAGCAAAACCAAGTGCCAACCAGAAGGTCTATAACACATTACAACAGTGGAAATGCATTCCACTTATACATCCCATGTCCGGGTTAACTGGCTCCCAAGAATCTTCGAAATGGCTTGTGTTCTTATGTGTCAGCAGAGGGTTATGTGGAATGAAATGGACATTTCACAATGTCTGCTGCTCCTGGCTTAGCCAGTGGGGCTAAACCAGTTGTTTTAATAAGGGAGGATCCCTCATACTATTTATGAGGACTCCTTTGTTAAGCATGGTAAACGATGGCAGACGGTGGCAGAAATGCATTGATGTCTTGTGTCCAGCTGATAAGCATTCAGGTCAGGCCAGTTTAACTTAATCACACGAGAGTATATGTTATTGAGTTACAGGATCCCTGTATTCATACAGTGCATCTTTTAAGTATCATCATACTTGCAGGGTGATTTGGATGTTTTTTTTGTTTCTTAAATTATTTAAAAACCAAAAAAAACTGACAACCACAGTCTCTTTAATTGGCCAGTAACAAATCTCCATGAATATGATTTAATTACATTGATGCACAGACACACTGGCTGCTCTGCTAAATGCACAGTGCACATCTATTCACATTGAGCAAGGACAATTTAGCATCACATGCAATGCAAAAAGGAAGACGTTCAGTTCATGCGTACACTTCATTTTGGGCATTTGAGAAAAAGTGTTGTTGTTTATCACTGTAGCATCATTAAGATGTAGGAAGCAAACACATTCAGGTCTCCACCACATGAAGCATCTATGAAGCGTGAGCATCGTTCACCCAGGGGAAGCACATCCCTGTAAGTTTGCAGCTCGTTAACACCGATAGAAGAGAGAAATCTAGGATGGTTAATAGGGCCTGTAAAGTGACAGCATGGGCTTTTTTTTATTTGACATGCTTCTTCTTTTAAAGATTTTTTAATTAAATAGTTACTGAGCACTTTTTTCAACACCAACTTGCTTCACTTTTCTACAGCTATGAGACTCATTCACACCATCATCTACTGCCGGCAAGGGAGTCTTAAGCCAACATGTTCTCATTCCAAGTCGTCACACACTGACAAGTTATCAGACCCCTTGGAGCTCCTTTCTAACCCACTGGGTAGCCCAGGGCACAGTCAGGGTTAACACGCGGTTAACATTGTAAACACTTGCTTAGGTTTTCGGCAACAAAAACAACTTTACTTGGTTCTATGAAAAACATCATGGCTGACCTTAAAATAAGTAAATAAAATATCTAATATAAGTATGGAAAACACGTCACAAACATCACTGTTGTCTCAACAATACTACAGAACACAGACACTGCTTTCTTTGTCCTGTGAGGGTTTTTTTTTGGTCTCTATACTACGTCATCACACTCCTGGGTAGTACTTGAAAAGTTACATGAAAGCCAGGTGTGTCTCATACTGATGCTAAAGGGCGCCCTTTGCATCGGTATCAGACGCTGAGGGGGTGTGACGAAGCATCGGTATCTGACACCTTGGTGGTGACAATGGGCTGTTTAATCTCAGGACTAAAGCACACCTTGTCAGAAAATGCACTGTAGCATAGTTTGTGTCACCGTGCAGCTGTATGGCGTCGCAATCTACTTTCACTCTGTTTATGGCATGTGATGACTATAAAGAAGGAGGCTCCTCCAAGGGACACGCGTGGGGACACAGTCAAGCATGTCAGGAATTGCAATCAAGACCATTTGACCTTTGGCTCCTGCAGCATTCGCCATGCTGCCTTGCTCCGCAGCTCCGCCCCGCTCACGCCGCTCACATCCTGTCATCCATCCTCTGCTCTCCCGTCCTCTACAGTGAGGTGAGGCAGAGGATTAATGAACCACTTTCACTAGGCTCAAGCTTGATACAGATGATTTGTATAAGGGGATCAATTAGCAGATTAGTTTGTTATAATAAAATTGTAAAATCGTATATATTTAATGCTAAGCACCGGTTATCATCCTCATCTCCACATACATCCCTCTCATTGTAATTTGTTCTTTTATTCATCGTTGCCCTCTGAGACAGAGAAGTGTCATAGAATCTGGGATCTAAGGCAGTAATTCACATCAAGAGCCTGACAGAAATGCCTGATAAGAAGAAGAAACAGGGTGTTGGGGAGCATGCCCAGCCACCCAACCTCACACATCTCATGTCTCTCCCTCTGTCTCTTTCCATCACATCTCTCACTCACCAGGCCAGCGTGGTTGAAGAGGGTGTTATTTGGCTCCGGTAGGTGTTGGGTTTTTATCCCATCCAAGCTCCACTCAGCAGCAATGTGAAATCTTAGCTGTCAAAGAAAAGACAAAAAAAACTCTAATTTCGGTAGAGTAACAAGGCAGATCTGAAACGTGCGACAACAAAATAGCTATTCTTGTCTTAAACAACTTTACTTTTTTTTAAAGAGGTTGTGCAAAATGTACTGTAAGGAGGAGACTGAATGCGGGACAGTAAGAGAGAGAGATGAGAGACAAAGCGAGAGAGAGAGAGAGAGAGAGAGAGAGAGAGAGAGAGAGACATATCATTAGGGAAATTGTTTCTCCAGTGTGAGTCAAACGTCTCGGTGCAGCAGTGTCACTCCAGAGAAGGTCATCCATGAGAAGGACACAACTGGATACACTCAGCTCACTATCGGGCATAATGGGAAAATGGGAGGGAGTGGTGGTATGAAGGTTGTGTATGTGTGTGTGTGTGTGAGTGTGCGTGTGTTTACTGGGCCTGGAGCCAAACTAGCCAGGGACGTTTTTAGTCATTTGACCCGTATGACCTCAAAGTGTCATAAGTGAGCAGAGATAGGGATGAAGCCATGTTATTTCACGGGCCAATCTTAGCCCGGAACATAATCACGACAGGCACGGTAACCCTGACTCTTTGCTTTCACTCAAGGGGAGGAGTGACGGAGTCAAGGAAATAGAAAAGTTCTAATGCTTCCATGGCTAAGGAGCAGAGACAGCAGATAAGCTGGAACGACTGTGCGAGTGTAGATATCAATCGGATGCAGTGATTCAGAAAATATAGTTGCTGTTTCAACACTCTTAAAAGCTCAGCTCTGCAGCAACCTTTGTCTTTTTTTTCCCTTCCTCTTTTCCTCTCCCCCTTTCGTTCTTTCTTTTTTTGCCTATTTTTCTCCGTCTCTCCCGTGTCAGCACTGTATTTGATGAACCAACAGAAAAGTGCAAGCTATGACCTCAGAATCTATGGATGAGTGCCCACCAATAGTCTAATTTATAACATAAACTTAGGGATCCTGCTGAGTCTGTCATTTTTAACACTGTCATTCTCAAAGGCGCGGCTTTGAGCATGACAGGAACCCAAAAGAAGAACAGGAGAAACAGAAGTAGTGTCAGGCCAGAGCCTGGTCTAAGTTTACTGAAATGCATGTTAGACATATATAAAAAGAATATTGCCGATTTTTGTTATTCCTGACGTGAGGCAGCATTCTCAGGGTTCCGGATTTGCAAAACAAGCACATCTGTCCAGATTTCAACCAGGAAATAGCGTTCCTATAAAAAACTAAATTGATTGCCTCCATATAATGGGAATAAAAAAGTGATTCACAGAATAAAACTGTTTACAATTATGTTGATCAAGTGAGGATTATAATTCAGGTGTAATTAACCTGTTGCAGGGGCTTTATTGGAGCGGTGATTGGTATTGATAAAATCCCTCTCTTGGCTCAGATCCAAGCCAGTTCTTAACTTTCAGAACTACACACACACAGCTGACAACACAAGTTTCTAAAGTTCCCAAAATGTAGAAAATTGAATCATGAAGCAAGTGCTATTCAGTACAATACAGGCCCTAGGGAAAAATATAGAGCTTGCCACAGGTTAGAAGGAAAAGAGACACACTTTACTGTGCTCTGTGCGGATTATTGTTTACAGCGTGCAGCGTCAGCAAATAAGGAAAATATATGTCCTGTAGATATCCCTTAGGAAGCAGGTTCCCTGGTTTACTAGTACCCCTTGGCTTTAAGCACAACAGATGAGTGCTCTTGTTATCAGGACACAAACGCAATTCAGCCAAAGCATTCTGTCACTCTTCCGGTAACAAGATAAATGCTTGTTACCCTCTTAAAGCGCTAAGATAAAAAACCCAGGCTGGTGTCCATGTTTCGAACACCTCTCATTTGGGCTTGTTGAGTCTGCTGCAGCTAACAGACACCGCAATCACCGCCTAGCTGAAAATACACACAGGTCTGGAGTTCACAAATCTCCAGGGAGCCATGTTTAATTCATGAGAGAACCTAAAATGAGTCAGAAAGCGAGACCTTGCAACCCTTCTAATGTATTCAGCAAGGTTTTTCAGAAGCTTTGTGTGTGTGTCTGTGTGTATGTGTGTGTGTGTGTGTGTGTGTGTGTGTGTGTGTGTGTAAGTGTGTGTCCCGTGCCTCTGCTGTCCGTCTGTCTGTCTTTTCCCTGCTCAGATGCCTGTCACGTCCCTCTGCCCTTTGCTTTGGACCATCAATGTCAACACTACGTCCCTGTGTGGATCTGATTTGTGACGTGGTCCTCTCACTTCTTTGCATTCCCTCCTCGCTTGTCAGCGATCAAATAGAGTAACATCAAAGACAGATGACGGAGAAATGTCAGATGTTGTTAAGGTCAGGAACCGGTGGCAAAAGTAATTTACGCATGTTTTTTTTGCTTGGCTGGTTACAAGGCACCGTGTGTCCCTTGTTCTTTTGGTAAATTAAAAGTAGTCGATCTCTAAATGACACCCAGGGGCTCTATGAGTTAATTGCCTTTTGTGGGGCTCCAAAGGTGTTGTAAGATTACTGCTAAAATTAGGGCTTTATCTGAGGTTCGCCCCACACACTCACACCCCCCACTCCCCTCTATAACTACAGCAGTGGCTGTTATTAAATCCCACATCAGTCAGCAGACATTCAAAGTGTTCCTTTTCTACTTCTCCTGTCACTTTGGACCCTTACACAACAGATGTTTAAAAATACCTGTTTCGGGAGCAGAGAAACACTCTTTAAAATCACATCACATGTCAGCACATCACCTAGTCGCTGCAGTGGAGCTAAAAACAACCACAAATATAATAAGTACACTCATTTTATATTAGATTGAATGTAAAGTACAAGGGGAGACTGACAGTAAGTATTTATTTGTCTGTCTCCAGCTGATTAAGAAAGTAATGACTGCCTCTGATGTGAAGTTCGGTGTGGCCGTAGCAGAGCAGTGTGAGAGCAGAGTGTTTATAGAGAGTTGTGTATCTGTATGTGTGGGTGTGTGTGTGTGTGTGTGTGTGTGTGTGTGTGCGTGTCTGCATGTGGGCACATTTAGTCGAAGCAACTGGCGATGCTGGCAATGACGAGCCTTCTCTTTGGGAAAATGACACCGTTAGAAGCACTGCAGCTGAGCCTGCTTCATTGTACAGGCAAATTAGCCGACAGTGGACACTGGATCATCTCCCATGTGATGTTAACAGCTAATCCCTTACGGAGGTGCTACTTTATCATCCTATTCTTTTTGTATTTGTATATGTTTTATTGGGGACATACACAACAAGGGTATTCTTTTTCTCGTATGGTCTTTTTGGTCTTTCAGTATGGATGTATTTTTACAGGGTAAGCTGCAAATGCATCGACAGCCTGATTGCACAGAAATACTGAAATATGTATTTTATACATCACATGGTGCACATAATATCTTAGAATTACAAATTGACGCCATGGAAACAATGCCAGTGGAAAGTTAATTAGGATCCTTTGTCGTGGTGGACACACTCATTAAACGCATCCATCCGGATATGCAACACTCAGAGCTAGTGACGTAGTACAAACAGTGAGAAAGACTACTTTCTATATTCTACTGGGAGGGGAGGTGGACACAAACACAAGACTTACAACCGGGAGGCCAGTGTTTGATTCCAAAGTGTTGTTGGGTTATGGTGAAGTTACGTTCATGATGTGTTTACGTTTCTTCCTTAATTTACGTTCTTATTTTAGGCCCATGGTGGTGGTAGTGCGCTGAGGTCATGGTTATTTCTGTGGGATCACAATGGTCATTAATGGTTGTTCATGTGTTGTATTCATCAATACACCAACCCTGTCTCCCAAGACCCGTACGTAGACTAGGCTACAAATTATTTTTTTTTTTTGCTTCCTGGAAGTGATACTTTTTTTGTACTGTATGCAAGTTATCACATCCTCAGTCCCATTTGTGGTTAGCTCTAGGCAACGAAAGCACACATCCTGACTTGCTGTGAATGCTTAAATATAGCCATAACAAACATGAAACACGATTAGGTTGCTACAAGCAGATATTGTCATGCAACTGTGCACAGTGTTGGGAAAACAAGATAAATACATTGTCAAGCCAACAGTCTCTACAGCCATACTTTGAGCTAAATGCAAACATCAGCATGCTAACATGCTCACAATGTCAATGCTAGCATGTTGACATTTAGCAGGTTTGATATTTATCATGTTTGCCATCTGCCTTGCTAACAATAAGCACAAAACACAAAGTAGGGCTGAAGCTGATGGCGATGTCAGGTCTCTTGACCTAATAATGGCACCAGATGAAATTTTAGTAGAGCAAAGATTTACAAATAACTGTCTCAGCACCAATGGTGTACAAAAGGCCTCTGAATGAGAAGGCAGGACTTTTTCATGTTCTATGGCCCAGATGTGTTATTTTATTGATTGCTTTGATTGTTCCTCCGATCACGTGCAGCTATGGTGAAGCCCCAAAGTCCAGCTTTAATTATCATCTAATAAGAGAGGCTTAGCACAGGCGGGGAAAAGCATCCTTGGATAGCTTGGCTTTCGGACTCCAGTTGCCTGTGCTATTTCTAATCGGCAATCTGTTCAAATTTTCACATCAGCAGTAAACTTGAGATATTTGAAATGGGTGTCTGTAGCAAATTACATGGCAGTCCATACAATAGTTGTCGAGATATTTCAGCCTGGACTACAAATGTCAACCTAATGATGGTGCTAGAGGAAAAGTCAATCACAATGACACAAGGTCAGTAGGAGTCATCCTCTGGGGACCATGAAAACCTGTACGAAATGTCATGGCCATTCATGCGATAGTTGTCAGGATATCCCAGTCTGGACCTAAGTGGTGGACCGTCCAAATGGCTGACTGACCGACATTGTCATCCCTCGAGTCATATTATGTCGATGAAAAAAATGTAATTCAGGCAGTCTGATTGATGTGCTCTGCAATGATACCGACAATACGTTGGTGGGAGAGTTGAACTGAACAGTTTCAATGATATTAAAATAATGAAAGTTGGATTGATGACATCTGCCAATGGTTCCTTTTGATGTATACAAGTAGAATACTCTTTGTGAATATGGATAATATTCTGGAGTTAGAATTTAATCGTGATAATGTTTTTGAGGGAAATACCATCAACACAGACCTCCACATTATTGGTGTGAGAGAGCTGTGCTGTAGCCCCAGCAACCATTAATCTTCAGATTTAATTGTCTTGCATATGATTATCATTCATAAGTTTGTGCTTTTTTGCATTGTGGGGATTTTAATGATTTTCGATATTTATTAAAAGACTGCGGTCTCAAACAGCACACATCTTTTGTGAATTCTGCATTTCTTTTATTCTCAAGGGCTTCCAGGCACTTCCCTGTACAGTGTATAGCAGTATAACAAACCTTCACATAGGCTCTTTAGACAAAATATACATCCAATCAAAATGTAAACATTTTATTTTGTTGAAGATTTGACATTTTAAAGCCTAAAGTTCAAACAGCCCCTGTGGAGTTCTGTGGATCACTAATTACACCGTCTGGCAAATATTGACATATTGACAAATTGAAGCAATTGAAATGACAGGTTAGAAAATTATATGCCTGAGGGAGCTGCACTATACATCAACACAACATTGTTAGTGGGCCGTAATGTATGTACTTTTCTAAGAGGTTGTGTAATTCAGATAGTTGAGGGTTGAAAAGTTGAAAAGCCAATGGATCAAGCTTGTTGTGTGGATATATTATAATGTTGGTTATCTCTACCTGAAGCTCAATGTGCTGCTAAAGGGTCCAACAAAATGACCACGTTTGTTTTAGAGCTGACATTCAATTGACAATTGTACTTCCTTATGTCTTACAGGTTTTGAGCTTCAGCTGAGGATGGCAGGAGATTCTCGAATCCTCATGGACCACAACATGGAGATAGGAGTCACACCTGCACAGGTAAAGATTCACATCCACTGCTGGTCAAACACTGCACTGATCACTACGCAGGGAGACGCAGGGAGACAGAGTGTGTGGAATGAGACAGACGATGTAAGAGAGAGGCGTCATGCTGATGGGGGCTCATAGAGAGAGCAGAGGACAAAAAGAAGATGAAGAAGCTCTAGAGAGACAGGAATGATTAGTACGAGGACAGAGTGAAGTGTGTGAGAAAGGAAACCAGACCGATTGCTTCCCAGAATAGTGGGAATGAAGAGGGTAAAAAAACAGTTTAATTTACTAGTTCCATAAAGTGTATCATAACCTGTTTCTTTAGTTCACATACATATATAGCTCAGTTGGCTTGGCAGTGGAGATAAAGAAATAAGGAAGAGACACCCCACACACTCCCAATAATGAATGGTGGAGTGGCACTGGTTATCGGTCCTGATTCCCCAGCTGATTGGAACTTATGCTGTCCAAGCGCACCCACAAAGGCTCAAAGATAGAAAACAACCACCATTTACTCCTGCCACGAAAAGAGAACTAATGAATTTGTTTATCGACCATCACCCTCACAGACCGTATTCACTACAAAGGCCAAAGATTAGGTGGCATTCCTGGTGACAGCTTCATCCATCACTAAATTAGTCCAACACCAAAGTGTGGGAAATGAATGGGCCTATTTTAGCTGTCATTTAAAATGAATGAAGAAGTGATTAAAAACTATTTAAAAAGACAACAACTGTGTACATTAACTGATGTTGTCAGTGAAAAGTGTCACTCTAAGAAATGGTGGACTGAATGTGTTCTGAATCTATAATTGATCCACTATCCCTGAGCACAGTTGGTAAAAAGGGAGCCCATTGACATTTAGTGAGTGCCTTGTCATCAAGCTACTAATTGCGATGCGGGTCAATGAGCATTGTCTTTCAATTCTCCTTTGTCAAAACGTTCCTTAAACAGGGATCACTTCAAATCAATATCTGAAAACTCAATACTGCACATGCAGGCCGGACCTGGTGGGCATGTGCACAGGACTGCAGTGAAACAGCACATGTCATCTACAAGAAACCATCCTGAATAAAGCTGTCTGACGGATTGTATTGTCCAGGCCCCGCGATCAAATGCACCAAAGGGTATTGTAGTGCCTTAGATGTCCTTCCGCAGCTGAACTGGGAGAGTGATCGTCTATGTGATAGAGCAGAGGAGCAGTCACTGTAACCACAATAGGACGTATCTTGTCTGGTGATGTGAGCATGACTCTAGAGAGAGATGGATCCCAGGTGTCCTCTTCGAAGCGAGAGATTCAGAGGGCACGAGAGCTGTTTTCTTGCCTCAACACAATGCATTTCAATTATCAACTCAGATTGTGTCAGTGTGCTGCCAAATGTCCTTGGTGTGTTTGAAAGGTGCCCTGAAACTTTGTCCTCCAGCATGTGTGTGTGTCGTCCTGTCTGTATGTATGCACGTCTCCAAAAAGAAGGACCAGCAACTGCCCCCTGCAGGACTACAATGCCAGGCTGTGTGGTAGTCTTTGGTTTTCATAAGCCTGAATGTTCTAAAACATACAATATCAGAATCCTACATCTAGTGCATGAAAGACGGTTTCCAGAGAAGCGGAATATGTGTGCCAAGGCATATGCCAATCTTTTTGTGGATGCCATAAGGGTCTATTGGGGGAGGATGGAGGATCTATTCCTATCCAAGCCTGCCAATGTCCCATGGGGTGCAAGGGGAGGGAACACAGGGGACAGGGAGGGAGGCAGGGCACAGCTGTGGAGCCAGATCGCCTCGCTGGAGCTGGGCCAACATAGACAAAGACCTGGGCGTCCTTGTTTTCTTGTTGTGTCCTTACTCTCTCTTTCTCCCTCTATATGTGTGCATACACTGACACCTACAATGTCATTGTGGAGTAGCACAGAGCAGTGACTTTATAATGGTTGGTAATTGTATTTGCCTCGATGCCAGAAAAACAAAGCAGTGTGCTTTTGCACAGGCTGAAAGAAAATCTCATTAAAAAGGTTAACACCTACATCCTCCTGTACAAACTCAATATAACTTTTGAAAAAATACTAATGAAAAGAAATCAGAAGAAAGTGGCTCCAGTAAAGTACACCCATGTGGGGAAAAACTTAAATTGTGACTGTTCTCTCTCCGTCTTTCTTTCTTTGCTTGCTTTCTTTCATTATCCTCCTTCCCATTGCTTCTCTCCTTCTCTGTCTCCTTCCTCTAGGTGAAGAAGCTTCCTAAACACTTGCGGGAGGCTCAGATCTCGACTGAGCGAACCCACCTGATTTCTGACCCGGCGAAGAAGCCACGTCAACGATATGTGCAGAAGGACGGCAAGTGCAACGTTCATCATGGAAACGTGCAAGAGACCTACCGATACCTCAGTGACTTGTTCACTACGCTGGTGGACCTACGCTGGCGTCTTAGTCTCTTCATTTTCACCTTGGTCTATATAGTCAACTGGCTTTTCTTTGGCTTTCTGTGGTGGCTGATAGCGCTCATCCGTGGGGATCTGGTGCATGCTGATGAGGAGGGCTGGACCCCTTGTGTGGAGAACCTCAACAGTTTTGTCTCAGCCTTCCTCTTCTCCATTGAAACAGAGACCACCATTGGGTACGGTTATCGTGTAATCACAGAAAAATGCCCTGAGGGTATCATTCTGCTTTTGGTGCAGGCCATCTTGGGTTCCATTGTTAACGCCATGATGGTGGGCTGCATGTTTGTCAAGATCTCACAGCCAAAGAACCGCGCCGAGACCCTCATGTTCTCGCACAATGCTGTCATATCGGTGCGAGACAACAAGATGTGCCTGATGTTTCGGGTGGGAGACCTGAGGAACTCTCACATCGTGGAGGCATCGATCCGAGCGAAGCTGATCCGCTCGCAGCAGACCAAGGAGGGGGAGTTCATCCCGCTCAACCAGACTGACATCAACATCGGCTTTGACACGGGAGATGACCGGCTTTTCCTGGTGTCGCCCCTGATCATCTCTCACGAGATCAACGAGAGGAGCCCCTTCTGGGAGATGACACTGACGCAAATGGAGAAGGAGGAGTTCGAGATTGTGGTTATCCTTGAGGGCATGGTCGAAGCCACAGGTATGAAGCAGTGGGGGGATGATAAGGGGAAGGGGGAAAGGTGGAATGGGAGGACACATGGATGACGGGTGGATTGATAGTGAGAGGCAGAGATTGATGAAATATTGGATGCAGGAAGTGTGCTGAGTGGGAGGTATGGGAAGATGGACAAATGGATGGAAAAAGAGAAGAGGTTTACATGGAAAGATAAATTGCTTTAGAGAGTGGAGGGGCAGTAGCAAGTACCTGTAAGTGCTGCAGATTGCAAAAGACAAAATGGTCATGGGTGGAAAGAAAGAGAGACTAACTCAGCAGACAATAAACTCTCTAAGTGAGACATAAATAATATTTATGAATCTCTTGACGTTAGTACAAATTGTAATGGAGATCTTAATAATTCAACAATGTCTTAACAGCTGACAAATGTTTGGCGGAAGTTTGCAATTGTTTCCTTTATCACCATACAATATCTACATTTTTAAAATGATTTGTTGCTTCAACTGAGGCAGGTGACTGAAAGCTGATCACGCCCCAACTGCCTTGCAAATGTTTCTCTGTACTTAATGCAGCCAGCATTTCCACTGTTGCTACTTCAAGGTTATGTCTTTGATATTGTGTATTTCAAAATCAGTAAAGTGTAGCTACCCACACTGCTGGTCCGTGTTTTGGGTAAAGGCCAAGCAGCCCTGAAAAGTGCTCCAGGCTGGTTACATTTCAGAGGCAGACATGACCCGGTGTTTCTGTAAAGTTCCACAAAGCTCCTATTTCCCAGAATGAGACTGTGTTCAAGGCCGCAAGAGAAAATGTAACATCTTCAACTCAGTGATGATTGTTTTACAAAGACACAAAATATGATATTCAAAGCTAGTGTTTTATCTTTTTTTTTTTTTAAAGAAACTTTTACAGCATGATGGACCACATAGCTTGCAGTGAATTTGCTGTTCTAATCTGTTTCCGTGGCCTATTAGCTAAATCAAGTATTATTTATATGCCTAAGTTGCATTGTTATTTGCCTTTATACAAAGACAAATTACATTCGACTTATTCGAATACAATGCATTATACATGTTATTAATTTACTTTATTTATTATCATTGTACCTCGCATTAGTAAATAAGACACACCGGTTGATTAGGAGCATTTTGTCTTGTGTACACAAATGTCATTTTAAAAATATACAACGTACAAACCTAATGCGATCTCTAATGCGATCAGGCATGGCTTTGCATGCATCTGAACATTTCTGCTCTATTTCATTTTAGAATTTTTTTTTTCTTCTTCCTCCAAAGCACCAGTAGTCATCATGCTTCCTGCTCACGCTGCCGGATACTTGACTCAGGCATTAAATCACCTTTCGCTTCACCGGCAGAGACCATTGCATCATGTGAGGGCTATGTCGTCACCGTCCTTGACCGCTGGGCAACAGACCATCTGAACATCTAGTAGCCCTCCCCTACTTTCTTCCCCTGTTAACCTTACTGAGTCGTGTTAAACAGGTCACAGTGCGTAAGCCGGGAAATTGTAGGAAAGCTCAATGGAAAGTATTTCTTAACCTTTTTCATGGCTTTTGCCATAATAACATTAGTGTTTTAATTTTGTCTTCAGCTTTAACAAGCATGTGTGTAATAGATTGCACTTGACACACATGAAGTCAGGAGGGTACTAACAAAAAGACCCTAAACCAGTGGGGTTAGATTAAAGCCTGCAATAAGTACTTTTCATTGATAATAATCGTATCTTTTTAATTATGGTATAAAGGTCCTAAGATTACAAACATTCAAATGTATGCCTGATTTAGCACCCCCACATCTTATTTTAAAAGTGATACATTTGTGGCCAATGCTGTGTTATATTGTATATTTTCTTTATCTGATTAAACAGGGAAGAATATTAATATTGTTAAATCTCCAGGAGTAATGCCAGGGGAGAGATCCAGTACAAACCTCATTTACTACTTTTTTTTTTTTAAATTGGAGAATAAACATTTATGGCTCATATGAAGCAAGTAATTATTTCATAAACTCAATCAAACGGAGAAAGATTAAAACCAGCATCTCATGATGTCCATGAATTGCTCATGCTTCATATATCCTGGAGTAAAAACTCAATATTAAACAAAAATATTTACCAAATCACGAGGTGGATGCTGTCACCGAGTTTGGAAGTGATAGATAAGTGGGTGGTGAAATGGCATCATTTTCTCTTTAATGGCCGGCCATCGCTTGTTTTCTCCGACACATCTGTGGTTTCAAGCATAATTGTGAGTCAGGCTCTGGAAATCACTAACAGCATTTGTTTCCCGGGCACTCCCACAGCATTTTGGAATAAAAAGTAAAACAAAAGGATGCCATCCTACTTGATAACACAGCGTAACTGCTCTAATGAAAATACGTAAATACAAACAACCTACAATATACTCAATAACATTCTCTCAGTTAATGAATGCAGAGCAAATACAAAATGTCACAACACTATAAAAGTATGCCATCAGATCTCATATTCATAATAGTTATCATTTATCATGAAATTAGATGTACAAGCATGTTTATTTTTCTGGATATCAAAAGCAACCATAGTCTTGTATAGCCAGACTATCTCCACAGCACCGTGTCAGCACTAAAGAAAGTTCTGGCTTCACACATTATCATTCTGCCATTGGGAAAAAACGATCTGGCTCGTTTGTATTTCTTTAAACCAATCACAGTCGTCAATGTAAAGGATGCAGCGATGGTGTCCTTGAAAAACGGTAACACGAAGATAGAGGAAAGGGAGGAGAAAGGTGCATGAAATACGCTTCCAATAGAGTGCTGCAGGTAGGAATCATTTTTTAGGCCAACCCGTGAATGATCATCGCAATGGTTCCCCCGACAAAAAAGCCAATGGGATTTTGGATAATTGCAGAAGCGCTGTGGCAAACAAATGTTTAGTTTTGTTCTGCAAGACAAGTGATGATCATTTTTGTGAATGCACTCGGCAGAAGTAAAAGATAATGTGTGAGGCTGGAAACAAACTACACCACGGTCACATGAGCTGGAATATGCACGAGGTTGTAAAGAAGGACTTATCAGCGTGATGATGTTTTGTAGTAGCATATAGCCATTTGTTAGCGTAATTTTCCAAGACAGGTAAAAGCTTCAAATTTCACAAGAGGGGTATATGCTGACGTATTTAATGTCGTAGAAGAAAACATTAATACTTAACTCTTAAACGTTAA
Organism: Cebidichthys violaceus; assembly: GCF_023349555.1. Classification (NCBI taxonomy): domain Eukaryota; kingdom Metazoa; phylum Chordata; class Actinopteri; order Perciformes; family Stichaeidae; genus Cebidichthys; species Cebidichthys violaceus. Next base: position 5,226,083 of record NW_027176262.1, on the reverse strand, counting down.
CGGAAACCTTAAGCTTTATTTCAGGCTGCTAACCAAAAACCTTTGACTTTGCTACGAGGGAACAGAAGTGCAAAAATGCTAACTTAAGGCCTTCCTCCAAAGCGACTCCCCCAAAATTGTCATTATGAACGTAAACAACGAACATGGCTATTGTTAGTATTCTGTCAAACTAGCAGTTTGTACAAATCGTAACATTTCGGAGAACGTTTTGCAGAGCAATTGATTCATTGATTGAGAATTAATGAGAATTCAAACATAAAAATAAAGTAAAGTAAAAGTTATCGTAATCTACAATTCCATTTTTTGAGAAAATTGCAAGGAAAGTTGGCTCAAATTGAATTACAATTTATTGGCAATTTCCACTTATTTAAAGTATAATAAAAATACATCCTTAATAGGTTTACTGAAATTGTCAATTGTTTCCTGTTCAAAATTAAAGAAAATTGATGTGATGTTATTGGATAACATTAAAATTAGCTCAATTTACATAAACATAATGTTAATAATGTTTAAACTCTCAAAAACTCTTGGTTTGCTGAAATTGTCAATGTAGTTCCATCTGAACATTTTATACAAGAATAGCAAATAATGGAAAGCTTCAATTTATTAACAAGTGCAGTTTGGTGCCCAGTGGCTCTGTAAATGCTATCATAAGAAATTGACTTTTACCATCAGCAACCATCCCTTGTGTAAACATTTTAAGTGGTAAAGCATTTATTAGATGGAAAATCATCAGCAACTAAACTGCATTCTGTGTTATTATAGCTGTCTACAAATAGCCCAGGGATCACTAGACCCAAGATGTTTATGCACCCTGCCAATGCATTTCCCATATCTAATGTTTGTTGTAGACTTCTTCTATAAAGTTAGTTAACTTACAGTTTCAAACACAAGATTATGCTGCAGTTTATTGTAACGCTCCTGGTGCTTGTTCTGCTGTGCCGGAGGCCCAGTCATGTGCGTTGGTGTTGCCGACAACAAACATTGTTTTCATTACTGAAGTGTCTCTGAAGACAGCAGACTTATTGTTGCTTTGTTCCCTGTTTTCTTGCAAATTATTTATATATTAAATAATGCCTGGTTTATGCCATCATGTTAATATGAAAATATACAGATACACCGTAACTGCTGATAATCTGTTACCAACACATATTTATTTTAAAAGGAACACACTGTTATTGATGCAGAGTGATTAAAACTAGGCCCAGCCAATGCCATAGTTCTCTGCCATAGAGAGACACATCTCCATGAGTTTCAATCCCCAAGTTCTGGACCTGCAGTTCAAGCATATACTGTATATACGCACACACATATATATATATATATATATATATATACACATATATACATACACATTTATATATATATATATATATATATATACATATATGATAATAGCCTCTGCAATTTTGACACCTCCAGGCAATACGTGTCACTGCTGTAGTTTTGTTCACTTTGCTGTTTTTTTGGTAGCCGTTTGTTTAAGGTTTCATAATTTACATTTTATAATTTACCAGCGTTTTCCAGACTTTCAACCAAATACTGAGAGCAGTCCAGACTTCTTTAGTGTCATTGTGTTCCCTCTGTTCTCTGTAACCAGATGTAACCTTTTTTTCACAATTGAATGGTGATATGTTATAGGCTAGAGGTGTTAGGTGTTTTTCACGGCAGATATAAATTATATTTGACATATAGGCTCTGACCTTGTCACTGCCTGGTAAGTCAAGCTAAACACAGCAGAGACTGGGGAGTGGTGATAAAACCTTTCGCCCAGGGGAAGTCTACAGGTGGATGCTGGTGGGATGTCATGTGCCCATATGAAGTGCTACATGGGAGGCAGCAGCAGTTACACCTGCAATGACGTTCTGACATTCAAGCAAAGGTGTGACTAATAACATGAACGGTGGCCATTTTTAATTTTGGCGTTGCCAGTAAGCCAGCATAACACCACCACTCCAAAAACTGACATACCTAAATGGAAAGCAACCGTTATGGAGTAGTTAAATACACCTCACTGTCTGTTGTGAGAAAGTCGTGTTGATAACAGAGTGGTGACTTCATTGTTTCCTCTTCCTCACTCACACGTCACTCATATCCAAAGACCGTGTGCTTTATCCTGTTTGCTAATTTGAGTTGAAAAGTGTTCTGGCCGCTCTGATTGCTGAGGTGACGCTAAGGCTTAGCTCTGGTCCGGGCTGGGCCTAGAAAATATTTATATCCACTAAAAAAGAGCCCTGTAGAAAAGGTTCAGGAACCACTGTGCTAAGCTGTGTGTGTGTGTGTGTATGTGTGTGTGTGTGTGTGTGTGTGTGTGTGTGTGTGTGTGTGTGTGTGTGTATGTGTGTGTTTACATGCTGTGGAAGTACAGTTTTTGTTGCTCAATGTTTGTTGCTTTGCCACTGTTGGTCTGGTGGAGAACCACGTTGTTAGATGAGGTGTCTTTCCATGTCCTGTATTTGTTAAATAAATACAGCACATGTGTCTGCTTGGCAGTGTGTTGTGTTCTTGTGCTCGTGTGAAGGTGTGTAGTAAACCTGGTTTAACTTGAATTCTGTTAGCTTTTTTATTTAAATGGCTGGTGCTCATCTGCGATCTCTCGAGTCTTGAAGCACATGAACACATCACAGCACAACTGTCTCCTACGCACAGTGCACCCTGCAGCACACTTTTTCAACCAACTTTTTTAACATAAAAACAGCTATTTTTTATAAAAGATGCAAGAGGGAAGAGCCAATTCACTCCTTTGGAGCCAAGAGCTTAGCAGCACAGGAAAGCGGGATACATTACCATACGTACTTCGTTACTGTTGGTATTGAAAAATGGAAAGTGTGTCTTCAAATACTAATAGTCTGTAGTATTCTAATAGGTGTATGTGAAAAGTGTATGTGCGCGTGTGGAGTGGTACATTTTGTATTTGTGAATTTGTGAATGATCTAATCCCTCAGAAGTATCTAATATTGGGGTTTTTTAAATCACAAAAATCCACAAAATACCATAATGCATCAGCCAAATACTGTATCAGTGGCTGTAAACTCTCAGTCATCCTGTTTATATGATTAAGAAGTATTAAGTCAAAGCCCCTGGACTCTTGAGTGACAAAACCTTAATAAAATGAAATGCTAATAGGACAACATACTAATAGATCTTCACACCGCAACGTTATGTATTTGGAATCCCAGGTATTAGCTAAACTAAGAATTTAAAACCAACACATCAAACAATATTCCAACACCCTTAACAAACAGATAATCCTTCATAGTGACTGAAAGACATTGTATTGTCTTTGATGATCCAGTCGCAGAAATAACAAACATTTCACAAGTTAAATGTGGAAACTAGGCCACTCATATCCGGAGGGAATGCTGATGAAAAGGTGCAAAAGCCTCGCCTTACACCGTGTCATTAGACAAAATATCAATTTGGCATCTACATCTATTTTAGAACACATGCTTGATGTTATTGGTGATGCTATGCATTTACAGATAGAACATTATGTAACTCAACAGCTGGGTGAGCAAAGCATCTATGGGGTGGCAGATGTTTCCAGTATAAAGCAATACTCCACCCAAAATCTATCCTTCTCACCCCCTGCAGGCTTGAAGAGTGACTGTCAAATGTGTTGCGGGGTTCGCTTGGGATCCCTGTAATAGCTGTTAGACCAATAACTCAAACACGAGAATGGAAAAATAACAATCAGTCTCCTTGAAGCTGAACATTGAGAGTGGGAAGGATAGTGTCCGCTTGTGACACAAGCCGACTTGCCGTTAGCTTAACAGTCCTTCAGGGCTGCTACAACAAGCTAAGTTTTGCATTGGCTAACTGAAGTAGCTATAGCTACTGCTGGAAAAAAGGGAAACAAATCAGAAAAAAAGGAAATCTGAAAAGGCCTAAATAAAATGTAATGTTGTAGTGATGCGTTTAAAAATAGTTTACAATTTGCTTGTTTTAACTATTTTCTAATGTGCTACTGTATGAATTAATCTATTGTGTTGCTGACAGTTTGTCACACTCACGAACATACAGTGGTAGAGAAGAAATTTGGAAATTACCATTGGACCGAGGCAATATTGATGTCTCTTTCTCATTCCCTACTCGTCACATATGAAAGCTCGGTCAGGACCCTTTAGGTTCAGGCAACAAAACTATTTGGTTAGGTTTAGTTAAAGATCATGGTTTGGGTTCAAATTACATAACCAGTAAATTACGTTGCATACGCTATGTGAGATAAATTAAGAACATTGTGAAAGGATTGTAATCAGAATAAGAAAAATATAACTGAAATTTGGTAATGGTAACCTTCACTACCTTTCTCCTTTCTTTACATTGCAGGTGGGCATTTGTTTTAGCCTTATGTAGCAGTGCGCACATTTTTCTCAAATATTTATTTTACATCTTATTTATGCCAATGTTGAATACCCAAGAGAGATGATAGTGGCTAGCTTGCTCACCGCTAATGATGGTGTATATTGTTACCACTAAATCCTGCTCATACTTTACAGTAAAACTGGGCTATTACATCTGTGATTGATTGTGTGTTTTGTAATTCCTATTCAGTATTTATTTCTTTCACAATAAGCCATTAGCTGCATGGCTAACTTTCTGCTGCTCAGCTTTTCTTGCTACATATTTTTCACTGTAGGAAAAACACAGATGTGATTAATAACAGTACAAATGACTGGGTTCTGTTTAGGTGAATACCTTTCAGCGTCTAGATACGTATTGTGCATGCAGCCTCACAACAAAGGTGTACTAATGACACACGGCTATCATCATTGTTTCAAGTTTCACCTGTGACACCTACAAACCAAAAATAGAAATGTTCAATGTGTGGGAATTCATATCTGACACTACCAACATAGTTAATCAACAAGTGTAGTAAAAATGTACGGGGAAGTTGGGCCTTTCAGCGTTGACTTTACTAAAAGTCAAGTCTTTTAACTCTTTCAATTACTGGAATACAAATGTGAAAATGTGTTTTACTGACTTGAAAGACACCTCAGAAAATATTATTGACACCTTTTTTAACGTTGTGTGAGAATTTGACATGTAATTTATGAACCAAACAGCTCACACCTTCCACTATTAGATATGTGGCGTTTCACACATTATGGCATTCACAACCATGATGGCATCACAGTGCAGGTCTTGGCCCTTTCACAGTTTTTACAGATCTTGTATAACCATGACTAATTTGCAGACTCTCTCTCTCTTTCTCCCTACACGTCTTTCCATGTGTGTGTGTGTGTGTGTGTGTGTGTGTGTGTGTGTGTGTGTGTTTGTTTACCTGATTGTGTGCATGTGTGTGCATGTGGACGCATACACCTATTCATACCTGTGACAGGGATGACATGCCAGGCACGGAGTTCCTACCTGGACACAGAGGTGCTTTGGGGCTACCGCTTCACACCGGTTCTCTCCCTGGAGAAGGGCTTCTACGAGGTCGACTACAACAACTTCCATGAGATCTACGAGACCAACACCCCCACCTGCAGCGCAAAGGAGCTAGCTGCTAAGCTTCGGGATGGGCCACTATTGCCTCAGCTTTCTCTCCTCAGCCCTGACCCCAAAACGCATAGTACTTTTGACGCCCTAAACCGCCTGTCCGAACGGGACCCACTCAGCCCAGATGAGGACAAGGAGGAGAAAGATTCAGGGGGTGACAGAGGAGAGACCAATGGCTCAGCTGCCGCTCTGGAGGATCCGCCCCTTGCTGACGGACTGCCTGACTGATGTGATTGGCGGCCACACCAGCTAAAACCCCAGGAGAGACTGGACATGAGGACAGAACAATATAATGCTTCATTTAGTCAACGGCCAGCTTGTTCCATTGCAACGCTCGGAGATACCAGAACTCCGTCTCCAGCCCCCGACTCATGCAATACTCCTCTACTAGAGTCTCAATCTATAGTATAGATTGGTTTTGTAGACACGTAAGTACGCATACACTGACACACGTACAGTATCTATATCTACACTAAAAGGTTGGTGGTCGGATTGTCTTTTTATAATCGTAACAACCACTTACTGCTGTACCAGCTGTAAGTTGTATAACGTAAACTTGAGCTGAAACTGGTAGCCATGACAGAGTACCATGGGCGTATTATGGATACCCCAGTGTTCTCATTTAAGAGTGTGTTGATTCAGCTTCATTTGAACAGAATCACTCTCATAACAGCTAGCGTTTCTGACAGCAGCTTTTGAGTGATAATTCAGTGATTAAATCAACCTTGTTATTGACGTTTTTTTGTTTTATTTTCTTTATGTGGGAGATTAATATTTCTTTTTTTCTGGCAGTGTTGTTATTATTCTTTGTCAGAAACAAAATTCACCAAGGAGGACATGCATAAAGCTTCTAGTTTGCAAAGGCGAGAAAAAATAATGGAAATTTGTTCTGAGAAAGGCAATGTGTATCAGCAACTACTATCCAAATTTATTTTATTTGTTCATACTTTCTTCATGGTTGTACTGTCGTAAATACCCTCATTGTGTGTCTCCCCAACATACTGGGAGCCTTGACCCAAAAGAAACCAGCTAGTACCTCGTTTCAGTCATTTTCAGGGATTTGAAATCAACAATGAAAACAAGGCAATTGCTGGTGAAAAAGCTGTATATGCCAGTGACTGATTATTTTGAAAACTTTTTGACTGGTTAAAGATTTAATTCCCCTTCCCGCTGCATCAACTAAAACATTAATTCCAAGCCCTTTTCTTGGGACAGAAAGCACAATTTCCCACGAGGTGACACACTGACCTGACCCTGGCTGATGCATGTCAGTCCTACTTAATTCAAATGTAGGTTGAAATATTTATATGAATGATTCATTTGAAATGTTCTTGATTTCTATACAGTACACACATGAATATTTCAAATACTCCACAAGCGAAATGAAAAGTCCATTGTATCCTATGTTTGTTTTCTTTTTGTTTTAACTATTTAAAAGATATCCAACCACGATGTTTTTCAGCAACATGAAAGTTAAGTCTACTGAAGATAGAAGCAGGTTTTCTGTCAAATCCAACAAGTTTAGTAGCTGGCAAGCTCATCACCCGCAATATTTGCCTTCCTCGTAATTATTTCCTCTGAACTTCGTCTATAGTGTTCACCTTATTTGAATTCTTCTTTGTCCACTTACACACTCTTGGTTCAGTTTGCTCTTTGGCCCAGTTCCACAAACCACCACTGGCTCTTTTGCTTTGTGGCCATTGTGAATACTGTTTTACAGTAGTTTTTAACCTTTCTTTGAAAGGACACGTGTCAGAGCTTGCATGCATGAATCAACCCCTATGCGTCCCATTGCTGATTAAGTTTCATACAGTAAGAAACACAGGGTATTTTCTAGGCATGCAAATTATGAGATTTCTACAATATATTATCAGATAATGTATTAATATTCAATTATCATTTGTCGAAAAGATAAATTCCTGATACTTTAAAATCTCCTCCTCCCTAATTCTATGTCATTCTGTTTATTTTTAATTTTTTTTACAGCTGCTTGTCCAATCAATGTTTTTATTTTCACTGTGACATTTCAGCATCTTACTATGTATTCCATTTAAACGATACGTTTTCCATTAGCGAGAGATCGTTTTTCGTTGCTGGAATGTCATCTGTTGTCTGTGTGTTCTCATGGGAATAAACATAATATGGTCGAAAGAACAACATGTTCCTGTTAGATAATGTGTGCATGCATGAGCGATTGCATGAGAGTGTGTGAGTGTGGAATTATTTCGCACATAACTTTGCAACTGAGGATTGGAGAGTTTCATTTACCACGTGTGACGCTGCACTGTATCAGCTGTACTGTGACAAAAAGACAGATTTATGGCCATGGCTCTGGGTAAAACAACTGTGTCTGACGCAAAAGCTGAAAACTGGATTAGTCGCGTATCAAATCATAAAAAGGAGACTTAAGCGACCTTTAATTATCGGTACAAAACAATCTTGTCTTGTACTGAAGCTCGAGGCATATTCTGCTTCATGCATGCAAGAGAACAAATATAACGGATAGCATCAAGAACTTTGTTACACCCCTTTCAGTCTCTAAATTTGAATTCATTAATTAAAATGATACAGCAGCAAAGTGTGGATATGTCTCAGTGGCAACCTCAACCCACTCTGTGTTGTAAATTGTTGTCTAGGCCTATAAAGACCATACAACCAACAGTTTCTCATGTATTGGATAATTGCGGCTGCTGGAGTCCTCAGGACCTTAACAGCATCCCTGAGTCAGCTTTGTGTGTTGGAAGACTGCAATTACACACACACGCACACACACACACACACACACACACGCGGGAAGACACAATCACAGAAAACAGCCGGCAGACTGATTAAGAAGGCCGGCACAGCAAATAACTAGTGACAGAGAAAACTCGGCAGAAGTCACCGGGGTAATCATATTTATTCAGCGTCTACAGAGTACAACCAGTCATAAAATGAAACATGATGTTACCTTTGGTGTCCAGTGTGTCATAGAAATTCACTGAATCACAGCAATGCGCTGTCAAGGCTATTCTTGTCCGAGCTATTACATTTGGGGGCTGGATCGTCAGCAAGCTGACAGTCCCTGATTCAAATCTGAATAATGTACGATGATGAATATAATGCGCCATTGAATGGTGCATTGAAATAGGTACCCAAAGCAGGTGCATGTGGGTGAGCACGGGTGTGGGTGGGTGTGTGTGTGTGTGTGTGTGTGTGGGTGTGGGGGGGGGGAGACATAATCAGTCAGCAAAACCAAAAGCGCACATGAACGTACAATAACAGCCACAAACAAACAACAAAAAGCAAAATGATCCATGTATGCTTTTGCCAAGTTCGATGTGCCCTTTTCACAATAAAGAAATTATGAAAGGAGAAGAACAAAGAAAGATAAAATTACTAAAGCTGATGAATGGCTCCACACCAACAGAGTAGCTATTATCCTTTCTCTTTCCATATAGTTAATACTCTTCCCTCCACCTTTAAATAATGCATGCTTGAGACAAAGAAAGGAAGCGCATAGGCCATTAACAACTGTGTAGTCAGAATAAAACCTCCTGAACAATTATAGTCACAGTGAAAAAAAAAAAAAAAAAAGGAAGTGGGAGGAATTTTACTCTGGTGCAACAAACTAGTGAAAGCTCTTTCCATTTTCTTGCTCCATCCTTGGACTCCCCTTATTCTGCTTAAACAACTCCCACACAGAGAGAACAGAAACACAGACACATGCAACAGGGCATGGGTTATTTTACAGTATTTTCCACATTTTTCCATGGATTGCCTGGTGATTTTTTTTTTCCACCATCCAGAGTAACATCCGAAGATGAAAAATCAAGCTTCCAAACCCCATTGTATCTTCTTAAGCAACTGTGACTCCCTGCTGCAATTATATCTTATTAAGCATTCAAATATCCTTTTACATACTGTAATGGTTCCCCTGTCTTCATTCCCTTACAGCTCCCACTGGTCACAGAAGGCGTTATGTGTGTGCTTTATGTCATTTGTTTCTTTTTTCTTTTTCAAGCTTGTGATTTAACTCTCCGTGTGTAAGGTGCATAGGCTGAAACCTCTTTTGCACATTCATCTTCACGAGCAGCTCTCTGTTGCACCCCATAAGACCGGGTGGGTTTCCTGGGAATCTTCCTCTGCACTGTTCAGCGGCACAAAAGCTGTAAGCCTCCAGGATCCAGCAGTGAACATGTTACGAAACCTTATGTAATACAGCTTCACACAGAGCAAGTGGACCAATCACAACAAGGTGACGTGGTTCAGTCTGTTGTTTGTTCATGGTGAAAATGTGTCTGGAGGAGGTCAGTTAAACAATGTGACGCAGTTTAATTTAGGGGACAAACATTTTTAGAAATGTCTGTAAATTCTGGTAAAACAATACCCCATAAAGGAGCTACTCATCCAGCCGAAGCATGGATGAGTAGCACCATTAGCACTGCCAGGCAAGTCTGGTTTGGTTCTGTATATCCAGTGTTTTGAATGCAGACAGTTGTACAGACACTGAGAGAAAAACCATTGCCTTTTCCCAGCCAGGAGACAGAGGTCTGGCCTTTGATGTGTTTGGACGATGGCAGCCTTTGATGAGGATTTCTATGGCCCCAGAGTGGCTGTGGCTTCAAATTAAGCTGGCTGAGCTTCTCCTGCTGAGAAGCACAGGCAGGCAACACTGAGAGCACAAGAATATTGTCACAACGCCTACCTTTGTAAATTTATTTTTGCACACTTTTGCTTTCCTGTTTTTCCAGTCATCACTGTCTCCAGTCATTTCAGATACCTGCCATTCCCCACACACCCTGTAGCTGCCCTCAGTGTGTTCCCACCATTACCAGTCACCTGATCGCCTCACTCACCAGCACACCTGTTCCCCATTCCCTCATTAGCTCCCCTGCATATATATATATATATATATATATATATATATATATATATATATATATATATATATATATATATATATATATATGTATGTATATATATATATATATATATATATATATATATACCAACCTTCTTTCCCCAGAATGTACGCAATCCAATGTTTCAGCCTTTGTTCCTGACCAATTCTGCTCACCTGCCTCTTGCCTGCTTTAGTTATTCTTACTGACTGATTACATGTTGCCAAACTCTGCCTTGATCTTCAAGTAAAAGATTGATGCTTCAAACTGCCTCTGAGTCCTAATTTTGAGTCCACATCACTGTGTGTAGAACCATTACAAAGGACAAGAACTCTATATTCAGTGCCCATGTTAAAAGATTAGTTAAACATTTTGCTAAATATTCTTCTTTGTTTTAAGGGCTAGCTAGCTGTGTTATGCTAAGCTAATTGCTCATATTTGGCATGCAGGTATGAGACGTAAATGCAACAATTTGAGTTTCCAAAATCAAGAATTTTTGATTTGTGGTAAAAAGCTCAATCAAGAATAAATTATAAGGAAACAAATAGTTGCCTTCATGTCAGAAACTTTTAGAGCTGTAGAAAAAAAAAAATTTCACAGGTCTTGTTTCAAACTGGTCAAGCCAATAGAGCAAACATGGTTTAATTAATTAACACTAACCTTTTGGCTTCATGAGCCATAACTTCGGCTATGAACATGCGTCTGCATGTTCATAGCCGACTCTACCGGAGTGGAGAGGAGTGTGTAATCCACAGCCACTTCAGAAGCTTACTGACTCATCATCACGGCACAGAGCAATGCAGCAAACATTGGATGCTGTGATACTTGGGATTATGGGAAAAAATGTTTCGAGATAATGGAAGTCTGTTTGCTTTTTAGTCGTTTCTTTGCTTTTCATTGGGTTTATTCGACAAACATTGGAAGTTTTGATTGATTTCAAGGAGGAAGAGAGGTAGTACCAGTTGAAAGGTTGAAAAAACAACATCCAGTAGGTAATCGGGAAGAGGACATTTTCCCATTCTATAGCCTAACCAGATTGAGTGGTATGGATTCAAACAAATGAACCTTTGTTACCAACAATTTATTTCGGCACAAGAGATGCACCATTTGAGACCATTTTGCGAATATTTTACAGTCATTTGAAACATTTACTCTGTCTCTCATCTAAATATTGCACTGTTGAGTGGGGGAAAATAGACTGGAACTGAAGTGTGCTTTTGAACTCGTTGAGGATTTAAGCCTTCTTGAGAACCTTTTGAGTGTGTAGGAGAAAGCGAGTGAAGTCTGGGAGATGTGAGAGATCCCACATCAATGATAGAGATAAATCAATAGTTCCACACAATGGCTCCAAATGAAGGCATCGGTTAGCTTTGTCTGGGAGCTGTGTTACCAAGAAGCACTTTGTTCTCAAAGGATTTTTAAGCCTCTACAAGACTTGCTTCGTGTGCTGACAGTTGGGTTTTATAGCAATATTTAAACTGTCTGCCATTCAGGAAAGATGCGACTTTTTCTGTGTGTTGAGTGCAATGCAAAAAGACAGAGCAGACAATAAGGATAGATAAATGCCTTTAGACGCTTTAAGGGTTTATTGATTAAGTAACACCATAAACCGTCTGAATCAATACCCAAGACAATGAAGCAGCCCTCCCTTTTCTGTGAAAATCATACAAATTAAATTATATAGGGTTATTTACGTTTGTTGTAGTTGCAAAAGCAAACTGTGGGTTTATTGACAGAAATCACCGAATCAGATGGGATACAGTATAAGTGGTTTTATGTGCATTTAATAGAGAAGACTAGTTGTTTAAAGTAACCCAACACTGACAATTAAATTACTTTATTCGCTACACAGTTTACCAGTTTGTCTGTAAAAAGCAACTGTGGGAAACCAAACTACCTAATGCAGAGATGAGTTTGTACTTTTAAATCTCTCTCTCTCTCTCTGTGTCTCTCTCTCTCTCTCTCTGTCTCTCTCTCTGTCTCTCTCTCTCTGTCTCTCTCTCTCTCTCTCTCTCTCTCTCTCTGTCTCTCTCTCTGTCTCTCTCTCTCTCTCTCTCTCTCTCTCTCTCCCCCCCCTCTCTCCCCTCCCTCTCTCTCCTCCCTCTTGCTTATTGAGTTGGTAACCCTTGTGACTCTTCCTCCTCCTACGCACTAAAATGATACTAGAACAGGAAAGAGTGCTGACAGTTTCTCACCTACCTGTGGATGACTACCGCAGCACACACACAAGTGCGGATGCAACTTTAAAACCTGCACACACATCATTGAAGTCAATAGTATCCATGTGAAATGTATCTGCCTTTGAGAGAATTTGAACATACCCAAAGTATCACAAGAGTATCCGTCACAGGGTCTAAAACAACGGATCAAAAGAAAGCTACCTTTAATATCTTGCTTCGTCATACAGACGAAGTTGCTGCTAAAAGTGTTCCCCTGTGCCTCTGACGATGGATTGCAACAAAATGTTCATTTTCCCCACAAGCTCTATGATATCACCTAATTGACACTTTTTCCTAAAGTCTGTGTTACAAAAAAAGAGCCTACCGCCAGCCAAATCCTTGTCTCTTATAAGACATGCTCAGTTATTACTCACACCGCAAAATAAAATAGCTTGTACAGTACAAACGCTGCCTCACTTCAACTTCTGTGGGCTGTATAAAATATTTATATATGTGTGTGTATATATATATATATATATATATATATATATATATATATATATATATATATATATATGTGTGTGTGTGTATATATATATATATATATATATAGAGAGAGAGAGAGAGAGAGAGAGAGAGAGAGGCGCTATGTTGAACTGTACCGAATTGAAGCATTTTCAACCAGGGCTATTGTCTCCTGTGGGTCCTGCCATTTACATGCATCTGTGAGCCGCTTTGTGCTATAACTCCTCATGCATACGGCAGCCATCCTTTTATGAGTCATACTATAATCACATCAAGCATATACAGCGCTACACATACATTGCTGCTGTTTCATACACATTCACAGCAGGCTACTCGGAGTGTGCCGGCCGAGGGAGCCGCTCCCTACATCTCGCTTCCTTTATGCAAACTAAGCCGATGAGTCTCAAAGACTCTTGAAGTCCCAGAAGCTTTATGCATCTTCAACACATGCTTCCTTGTCACCGCTTGTCCTCCCTCAAGCCAAGCTAGTTGTATTGCCTGTGACCTTTTAACAGATTCCCCTGGCATCACCGCAGCCTGCAGTCATTTGCAGTGTGCACCGTCACGAGCAGCATAGCAAACGTTTCCAAAAGGGTCACAAACTGTACGTCAAGCATCAGAGGCACTTCGTTTGATGGTTTTTATACAGACTGCGCATGTTGTTGTCATGTTGAAATTTCAAGGGTGAAGAATCACGTAATATGCTTCCCACACATGCTGTGATTTGTTTGTTTGCCCTTCAGCATTGGATTAAGACTATATTTAGACAAATGAAGTATGCTAATGAGCACCTAGCTTCTGGAAGGCATATCTGGCATCCTCCAACACACGCTCTGCCAAGTCCATAATCTTTACCCCAAATCCCTTTTTCTCTCAGCTTCTCTATTGTGATCCCATTGTTAATGCTTGTGGAGTTACATAACGTAAGGTTTGTTCACATGGATATGGGTGTAAAAGGGTGAGAGGGGGTTCTCACGTTTATTAGTTGCTGAAGTGCATCTTAATTTGACACTTAGCCCCCAGAGAAAGAAAACTCTTGCATAACTGTGCTCTCCTAGATGGAGATAAGACATTTTACCCCTGTCAGAACAGTGCTGACCTGTCCTAGTGAATCATACTCACGCTCATGTACCATTCATGCTGATTCCTTGTTTCAGATTACGCTGTTAAATCATGTCCATTACATCTAAACTTCTCGTGGCTCACTGTTCACTCAGGATGTTTCATCTCAGCAGCAGGGTTTTCTTGTTTCATCTAAAAATAATTAACCTTATTTTCAGGGCAGTTTTCCATCGGAGAGTTGCTTCTTAGCTATCTAGGCTAAGCGATGAGTGCCTAAAAAAAATAACCAATACCTTCAGAATCATCCATAAAAGCTTGAAATGATGAGGTGTTAGTTGAGGGAAGAAATGAAGAGCTGTTCACTGTTTCTAATTAAGAGGAGCTTTCATTATACCTGAAATCAATGAAAGTTATTTTCAGTAGTAAGCTTTTAAACCTCTGACATCAATACTCAGTAAGCATTTGGATTAGCCTGAAAAACAGGAAACTTGGGAAGAATCAAATTATAAAAATCCAGAATCAATTATATTTTAATAAGGTGACATCTTTTCTGTTTTAAGATAGTACTTAACCGATTCACTGATGCAAATCTAAACATTTTTTGGACAAGGATCCAAACATTCCTTGAATTTTGTCCAATGGAGGTCTGAGGATTGTGTTAATAAAGGATGGAAAGTGTTCAGGATTCTTTAATTCTTCAAAACATAACTTGTATGTGTAAAATCAATGGAGTTCTCCTTTATGTGGACAACACTGTTCAGCATAACTGAATAATGGTATTAATAATGGTATAAAAATGAAGCACGTTGGAGGCATGTTGTTTGTAGTTATGTAGTTGCGACTAGCAGCTTACATGTTACGTATAGCTAATCAGTTTTTCAGTTAATCCAAGAATTCTAATACGTGGATCTTGGGTCTAATCACATGAGGGGAGTGTATTTATCCAGTTGGGTCAAAGCTCATCACAATTTACGTGTTTCTTCTTTCTGAAATCTCCGGGAATCTTTAAAGCTCAATTACAATTCCATCAGCACTTCTTCAAAAAGGTGGTAAAAGGTGATCTCGCCACACTTTGTTGTTGATCTTGTGTGAGTGAAAGGAATAGCCTTGAAGTTGAATGCAAAGGTGTCGAGCATTATGCAGCAAACCTCCTTTTTGCCAGAGGCTTTGTCAAAGAAGGTAATACCTTTAGAAACCCAAAGCCATGTGAAACAAATGGTCATGTGAAAGAAGAAAAAAAAGACATTCTCACAATGACAGCTTGTCAAACATTTAGCATAAGTCCCCATAGTGTAGTTAACTATTTCCAAACTGCCTGTTAGTTGGTCCACATGATGCTGAAAACTGCATGCACCTGTGGTCTAAATGTATCTTGATGACAATGGTATCAGCCAGACAATTTCTGGCTATTCATTCCTCACTGTGTTTCTCCATTTTAGAACACAAAAGAATGCTGTTTTCCAGCTACACATTATGCTAAGCTATAAGCTATATGGTTCTGATGCCTTTTGTTGCTGCACCAATGACAGATCAGAGTTTTGGGATTGCTGTGGTTTTAGAGATTGTATTTTGGCATTAGGCAGTGATATCCTTGGTAATGACTCTTACTTTCCAGTATTATCATATGACAGTGCAGTGCAATTTGTAATCCTGAACATCAAATGAAATGGATAAAAATGAATGTTAATAAGTCTTTAGAAATCCTCAAGTGTCACTTCCTTGTGGCTCAGTAGATTAAGGCGTATGTGGGCCCATAAGGTCATGCAGGTCCAAGTTTCCACATTTGCCGCATAATGAAACCTCATCCCTCATATGTAACGTGCCCACACTTTACACCTCCTAATCAAGCAAAAATCCCACGAAAGCAATCTCATGATGGCTCTCAAGAGATGATGAATAATGTTCAGTGAATCCTTCAGTCCACTGGTTTGACATATATTAGCATGCGGCTAACATTGTGATGGGCTGTAAAATCAGCTTTTGCCTCTTAGGAAACCATGATAGTTCCCTTCTTGATTGACACCTTTACACTTGATGAGACAAGGCACAGTCTAAATCAAAGAATGTTTTCCAATGAATAGCAATGAATTTTCCACTGAAAATTGGAGGTCTTGCTGTTGCATATTGTTGTCACCACCTAACTGCTCTCATGATGATGATGATGAAGATTTGTACTGCTTATTTCGTGGACTATGGGGCCTAAATGCTAAACGCCAACAAATATGGATTGAAGCAGAATATTTCCTTAGATCCATACATGTTGTGAACTATTTTCAACACATTTTGACTTTTGTGCAGCATTCAAATATTGATTTAGAATTTGAATGTCGACGTTATGAGTGCGTCAACAATTATACCTTGAATTGTAAATAAATTATTGTATGCTTGAATGTTTGTACGGTGGACTATTGGAATATTAACCAACAAGCTAAAAATGATCCAAATAAAAATCTAATGAATGAAGCTCCCAAGCTTCAAACTATTCGGTACAGCCCGCAGCCAGAAGCCGTTTAGCTTAGTTTAGCATAGCATAGCATAAAGACTGGAAACCGCTACAATTTATAATTTTTTACACTTTATGTATGGGTTAAACAAATGAGATATAACATGGTAATAGTAAGAAGAGCTAGTAGGCAGGTTTTGTTACAGACAGAGGACCACCCTTCCAGTCTGTATGCTTTGCTAAGCTAGGCTAACCGACTGCTGGTAGTAGCTTCATATTTAGCGCGCACACATGAGAGTGGTATAATTCTTGTCAGCCGACTCTCGGAAAGAAAGCTATTAAATGCATTCCCGCACTATTCTTTGAATTTAAGAAAGTTTATTGAAAACGGCTAAAGAAAATGTGATTGTACCACAAATTTGATTGTGATGTTTTTATTGTCTTCTCGCTGATCCTCATTTTGAGAGCTGCACATTACATTCATAGCATTATTTAAGTGTTTTTGGTGATTTCACATGTGTTGTTGTTGTAGGTGTGTGCCACCATGGTAGTCAGCCTTGGCCTTGTCTGCGTTTGTGATTGAGCCTGTCTATGCACGGCTGCCTGTGCTTGTGTGTCTGTGCATGTATTCATGTTAGGACTCAGCTGTAAAAGGTCTTTAATTAGGATTGGATGGCTCCTTGTATTCTGGGTATTCTCAGCTATTACACAGGCAGACCTCCTGTGGGACAATCTCTCCTAAATTAGAAATGCAGAGCTGCTTTTCACCAAGATTTATTTAACCAATCCATTTTTTCATCAAAAAGCAAAGGCATCATATTTGCCTCTAGTGTATCTGGGATCATATTGCGGCCAATTTTTAAAAATGAATCTCCAATAAAAGACAACGTCTTTCATTTAATTGTTTCAGCCTCAATGCTCCATAAATGTGGCATTCAGAATGCTGACAAGACAACAATGGCATCACACGATTTTGCAATTTGCAAAACACTATCGCTCCATCTGACAAATGCCCCTTGATGGCACTTGTTAATGTCATTCTTAATCTGCACATATCCCCGCTGGGTAGATGTTACGGGTGAAGGGGCTGTCAGCCATCTGTGGTATGACAGCATCATCAGGAAAATGTCATGTGACTTGATGAGCACACGTGAGACCTTGGTGACAGTGTGTGACACCTTTTTTGTGACACTGTCAACTGGATTTGAAAGGGATGATTAGGATGATTGCAGGAAATAAACAGTTTTTATTTACTGCACCTATTGTACCTAATAGCTAAATTATAGCAAATTGTGGGAAGCATAGTCCACAATTAAAGCTTTTAACTTGCAATCAACATATAATCCATTCACAAACTACTTTGAGACAAATATATGATATTATAATAAAAAGTTTGTTCATATGGGTTTGTTTTTTTCAAACTGTTTGATGCTGCAAACGAGTAAATCTAGTTTCAAGCTGATCAGAGACCAGACCAGACACTTTCCTGCTGGCACAGACAGAATCATCACATAACTGTCTCGGCTCCTTCCAGTTAAAAAGGTAATACCCTCTATCAGCGCAGTCTGCTTCTCTCAGTGTGCCAGTTCTAAATGGTTGAAATTCATGCCCACTCATAGCACTGGTGTGATCTGCCTTTGCGAAGGCTTCATGGCCCAAGAAATACAATTTCTCTACCAATTCATTCAGATCCTTGCTGTTTGTCTATAAATGGTTCCATATTTTACAAATGTGAACGCTCCACAAAAAAAGATTTATATCTCAGAGTGACGCTAGTTCAGTGGCGGGCCGTGTATTTTATACCTGGGCCTTCAGTGCTGTCCTACTACAGTTGAACCACCTCCTAATTCATTATGATGGGTTATTTATTTTTTCGTGCAAAAACCTCATATTCACATAGCAATTCAACATTTGAAAAGTGAAATAAAATGTTGCATGAAGCTCAACACCTATGAGGGCTACAAATACACTAACTGCAGAGAATACATGAATACGCACAAAACTATAAAGGATGGAGGTCTATCACTATGACGCAGCATGACGGGATGCTTCGTTATTAACGGGCAATGCAGATCGTCAAAATCAATGTAATTAACACAATGACAAGAACAAACTCACAACAACCAGTCACATATATTTATATGACAATAAAGCAGGTAGAATAACATAAAACCCAAATAACACGATTCAACAGGCCTCTGCACATTCCAGCAAAACTGCGGCGCTAAAACGTATTCCACCACACACTCAAGAGCACGGGCCATTCAAATATTATTCACATCAGAGGGAACAATATTAACCATATCATAAAAACGACACAACAGAAAAATGAACATCGTAGTAACGCTAAGTAGGCGTAGTTTAAGGATCTGAGAGGCTTTTTTGTAGATCTAGCGGAGGTGGACATGCGTGTTGAATTTCAAGTAAATCGGACATGGCTGAGGGGCGTCGCAGGTCCAAATTCTAGGGGGCGCTAGAATATGCACAACCTATATCAGATGGCTATATTCACCAGGCCTGACAAGTGTGCAAAATTTGGTGAGTTTTTGAGTATGGCAAGTCCCCCAAATATGCGCCCGATGTACTACGTGTATTTGAATTTCAATAGGGCCTTCACGGCCCGACGTTGTCGGTTGCTCGGGACCTAATAAAATAGCTATAACTTTGGGATTCTGTCAGGGTCTATGCCAGCAGAGAAGGCCTTGCTGGCCCTGACGGCCCACCTCTGCGCTAGTTGATATTATTTCCTGCAATTTTTTCTTCTATATCAAATTTGGCAATTTTTATTTTAACCTATCAGTAAACATGATACATTATGAATTTGTTTGATCAGCATGACACTGTGTGTGCTTGAACATGCAGCTTTGGCAGCAAATTGGCTTTTCACTGCTTTTAAGACGGGATCTAGGTATCAAACAAAAGTCTGATTTAGTAACAAAACTAAAAATGATACAAGAAACACGACTGCAGCAAACATACAGTTTAACCAGGCAAGACTTGTTAAAACATTTGCATTTTCTGATCCGTTTTGCTGCAGTTTATCTGTATCTGGCATCTGTTTATTTGCCCTGCGTTATAATACTGTACACACAGTACAGTAAACTGCTCAACCTAGATACTGCGTCAATATGGCCAGCACATCAAGCACGACAGGCACTCTGCTACCTCTGCGTTCAGCTCTTCCCAACAAACACATGTTTAAGGATGAGGTTGCATTTTGTTTCCTTGCACTGTATCATCTTAATTCCTGCTCTCAAATGGATATACAGCGCATAAAATCAAACATGAAACCTAAATAAAACATGTCTGTAAACAAGGGAGCATTATGCCTCGTTCTTCTCCTGGAAAATCCAGAAGTGATGGGGGAAAGTGATAGAAGAGACATACTGTAAATAGTGTCTACTGACTGTCACAGTCAGTCTCGCGTAGTCCACTTTGCACAGCATGTCACTGACACTCCCCCACTCGCTCTCTCTTTAGTTCAGAGTAACTGTTTGTCTCCTCTATTCGGCCTGACAGCTGTGCTGAAGCAGAGGTGTCAAAATGCATTCATAAATAACAGTTATCTAAGGTGGAAAACCAACCAGCCTGCTGATGTAAATGCTTGCTCAGTTGAATTGAGCTCCATCTCATTCACATTTTAAATTCTGCGATTCTTTTGACACCAGCATCCCTTTAACAAAGTCAATTGCCAAAGAAAATGACAGCCTATCTCTATTTTTCTAATAGTGGTCCTCCCGTTCTAACTCTAATTAATGGATAAAGCAGCCACAGCTGACAGCAGCCCTTTGATGTAGGGCTATCAGAATGTAATGTGCCCCTGCGGCTGAGTTTTTATTAGCCAGTGTTTTGATCTGGTGAGCTGGGCTGAGGTTAAGGGGCTACTTTGGCCCTCCATCGCTGCAGGGAGTCCGTCTAATGACCCTGATTCCAGCCTCCACTCCATCCTAATCTCAAACACCTTAACTGTTGATGATCAACATATATAATATTTTTTAATTTTCATCCACCTCTTTAGTCTTCCCTATTACATCCAGAGTCGGCCTCTCTCTCGCTGTAGTTCTGCCTCTCTCTGACAGCTGTCAATCACATTCAGCTTACATCGAGCACACATAGAATTATCGGACAGAGAATCTGCACCAATGCCAATTTCCACCAGTTACAGTTGGCTACCTCTGAACATTTACGGTGCCTATATTAGACTGAAAAGTAATTGCAGGTTAGGGTAAGTGGACGCGCATTTTTCGTCCTCAGGAAGAACTACAAAACTTAATTTTGAAATGTTTTGACTGTCTTAGAAAATTGCAAAAGTATTCAATAATGTTGTCTGAATATTATGCACCAGACATATTGAATAATGTCCTCGACACTCATTATCTGCCAAAGCATGATATGTTCAAACATGCTGTCTTAAGATAATGGATTTTAAAAACCTTTCTCATCCAAAAACTTCAACTTCTTTAGCTTCTCGTCTGCAATATTATGTTGTACCCAAGTGTAAAATTGAAATTCATTTTTGCATTCCACAGTTACAGTGCCATTTCTCTCTACCAAGTAAAGCTTGGTCAGGTCTACCTGTCGGAGAACTGTCTAAGAAAATACCTCATTGATCCTCTCAGCTCTGTATATCTATTTTTTACAGCACTGAGTCTGGCAAGGTTCCTGTGAAAAACAAAACTAAGGACAATGTTGTAACACAGACTGTCAGACACCCGAGGCAGCTGCCAGGAGAAAAAGCAAAGGGATATGGTATCAAATCAACGGCAGAGGAAAAGGAAAGGTTTATTCGATGCAGATTGAATGCGCCAACATGGTCGTTATGGCAAGCAATGCTCCACTAATGAGCCAGGCTCTGGAACTGGCACTGGGATAGTATTAATGACTAAATGCAAAGCTGGTGTGGACTGTGGAGAAGGTTTTTCATTATTCTTTAAAAGAGAATCTGTGTTACACATCCACGCTACAGCATTGTTATATTGGAGAAGTTTACAGGCTTGCGTGAAATTGTCAATTTTCACGTTCACCCTAATATCGGATACCAGTAGCATTTACCACATCAGATGACGTTGAGATTTATGCATCACCAACATATGTAGTCGCACCATACAAAATATCTCTTGCACAGAGCTTTGTTGTTCTTATATGCACCTGCTGCAATGGGGCCAATTTTTACAGACACGCCTTTTTTCTAGCTTACCCTTTGGGGTCTCGCTTTTTGGTTTCGGTTAAACTCTGGATCTGCTGCTGTGTATTGCTGGCAAAAAAATAAGAAACAAATATTTTGTGCTGCGTCTATTTTTAACTTTGGTATGTACCAGAACTGCAGAAGTAAGCCAACATGCTGCTTGAGAAATAGCCCGCTGAAGAGTAGGGCCGTCACTTCAAAAAAATAGAAGTATGAGCATGCAATTGTTTGGAATTATTTTAAATGCAACCCACATAGTCCAATCCTAGACTATATTGCAAAATGGATTTAGTTTTGCTTCATTTGCTTTGCCTCTGCTGATCTCACTCAGTAAGAGAACATGTAATTCCCGTGATCTCAAAGAAATATGTGAAATGACCACAACCTCTTAAAAGAGCATTGCGTGGTACGTAATGTTTTAAAATGATGTGCCGCCAACACAAAGACATTTTAATGTTAGGTTTAGTTAACAAAACCCCGTTGGTTAAGGAAAAACATCATGGCTGGGCTTTTGTAGGTATACGTAGTCTACAAAATCTTGTCCCATTGCCTACAGATTCTGCATATGAAAGTTCTAAATCTATCTTTCTAAACCGAGGGGAGCTGCAGATACAGGTGAACATGTTCTGTAATGTCATCAATACGAGTGACCCCTTTCACTTGATACATTGTTATTGTAAAATTATTATTATAGGCCATTATATTGTCATTTAGTAATTCATCTCTATTTTGTGCTACTATTATACAACATGCATAACAATGATTGAATTTTTGTTCATTAACAAGAAAAATAAAACACCAGGAGAATCAAGAGATGGGCTGGCTCACATGAGAAAACTAGGTAGCCAGAGAGGAGTGAAAGAAACATTTAGAGTTATTTGAAAAGAACAGATTTTCCCATTTTACAGCCCTACCATTATTGATGAATTTCACACAGAACTCAGTTCGGATCTTGGTTTTCCCGATATGTATCCAGTAATCTTTAGATCCTAATACAGTACATAGTGTGGGGAAAATGGGCTTTCTAACAGCTTTAGGGTGTAATCTGTCCCCCCCCATCCCCCTGCAGGATTTACACGCCTGGGTTATATAGCTCGTGGTCGGTCCTAGTTTTGCCAGAGGGTTATCAATTTTTAAAAAATGGTTCTAAAATTAATCAGTTGCCAGTGAAAGTAGGCCACGATAGAAGTGATGTAATGTTTCCTTGAAATGGTAAAGCCTTGAGGCAGCATTTTGGACCAATTGAGACTCTGGTTTAGGCAGGAATTAATGAGATGAAACCATGGATAACGTTCTTTAAGGGCAGCAGAGCATACATCACATCGTTTTATTAAGAAAGCAAGGCTGTTCAACCACTATAATTTGAGGAGCAAAATAAAGGTCTGTATGAAATATGTTTAGAGCTATAAGCTTTCTATTGATTTACACTCAAAGAACTGGAATTAAGTATTGTCCCATTGCAATAAACTCCATTTATCTCGGGTTAAACGCAGGAGAAAATGAACTCTGTCTGTCGTCTAAATGATATATATACAGCTATACAGCTGCATGTTTTTACGCCATACGTTGTGAGGTTTGGGAATCCCAGGAATCACACCATATAGTCTATGTATACCATATGTGTGTGTGTGTGTGTGTGTGTGTGTGTGTGTGTGTGTGTGTGTGTGTGTGTGTGTGTGTGTGTGTGTGTGTGTGTGTGTGTGCCTGCATACGTCTTTGTCCAGGCTAATTAATTGGGACAGGAACCAAGGGAGAGAGGATCTCCAGCTGCTCTTCCACGCCTCTGTACCCCTGGGTTAACTCACTCCTCTGAGACCAATACACACGCATGCACACACACACACACTCTCTCACACACACACACACACACACACACAGAAAGACACACACACACAAGAAATGGAGAAAAAGAAAGCTAGATGGGGTGTCAGTGGGAGAGAAAAGGAACAAGAGGTTAAGACTGATGGAGTTTGAAGAGGCAGAATCGAAGTCAAAAGTGACATTTTCAACACCACAGATCACTGAACTTGCTGTCAGAATCATATTAAGAAAACAGCCCCCAGGATACCACTTTAAAAGCTTGGTACTGAATGACAACACTGCACTGTCACTCCACACTTTAGACAGTGATCAATGACAATTTGTTTTGGGGTCTTTTTGCAGGCCAAGATGATCCACTGAAAGTAGTCGTAGCCCAATGGAGAGTCTCATATTCCTGTAGTGATGGTGATTTGAGCTCAGCAAGGTATTTGGGGAACTATGTTTATATATATTGTAACAAATTCAAGACAGATATTACATTTATTGACTGATCCTTTCAGTTGCGATAAACGGTCTCAGAAATGGACACAATTGTTCTGCTCTTTATCTGAGAGCAGAAGTCATAACCAATTTTATTTTACTAATTTTGAAAAAAGGTCGCGCACCAAGATGTTGTGCAGTGAAGTGCCTGGTTCAGACTTCTTTCAGTTATGCGTTGGGAAACATGGATCGAACAGGTCTTTGGTGTGAAAAAAGTTATAAATCTTAACAACTGACTGCTACTCTGACGCTGACAAGTCTGACACACCAGTGAGGAGGATTATAAACTAACAGAGACTGGTGACAACTGAACAGTAAAACTGACAGCTCTCACACAGACACCAGCTTCAACCGCTAACTGACGATTTAGAATGTTGTGCATTTAAATCAAACTATGCACAAAGCAGTAACACACATAGAGGGAAAATAAAGTTTTATATGGGGGGGGGGGGGGGGGGGGGGGGGGTTCTTTGTCTGTGTAACTTAGAGTCTGGGAATAACAGTATATAGAATATGGCACAGCACTTTGTAATTTAATTAAATTACTTGATAATAACACAACCATCATACTTAATGCTATATTCTAGATTAGACATCGAGATATTATCTGGCAAATTGATTAAAAAATGTGTCTGTGTGGTGTCATTGAAGAATCCATCCTTGTCCGTCTGCACTACGTGGAGACTTCTCTCTTTTAAAACTTCCTTTCCTCCTTTTCCGCTTAACCTGTGAGGAGGTTGTATCTGGCTTCTGCATATATTAAGTGTTGTTTTAAAATCTTCTTCAGAAAGGTTATAAAAACCTACTTTTGCTGTTCTCTGAAGTTCACAGCAGCCGGGCAAGTTTTTATCACATTAAAATTGTTTATTTCACTAAAATTACCATAATAAACTAGCATTATTTTTACTATAGATGAAACCAAGGCATCATTGATATAATTGATTGACATTATCCTCTTAATTTGTGGGAATATTCTGTCTTGACTTCTGCTTTAATTAAATGTTGTGTGGGTGGGTGGCTCTTAAAGGGTTTGGGTGTTGGGTCACAAAGACGCTTGGTGATGCCATACATTGTCTTGCCCCCCCCCCCCCCCCACTGCAATGCTGATGAGCTAGTCTTGTGATTTCGTATCATCCAACATGCATCACTGTTTGTCTGACCCATGTCGTGGAATGGATTTCAAGGCACCACCAAAACCATTGACAACACTGAGGTGATGCCAACTGGGGAAGCAAAGAACCTGAGTGTGACCCAAGATGACAAACTGTGATTCTCAGCAATCGTCGAAGCAGTACAGTAGAATGATGTGGCCCAGATACTAATTCAGGCATGTGCACACTCAACTGCAGATAATGTAATAAGTGTGCATGGCGTAATGAAGAAATGTACAGTAAAAATATATCGTAGAACTGTGCCTGTAATAAAAATGGTGAGCAAAATGATGTAATAACTTCTAGCACATCATTGGAAGATATGACATTTTATGCAAGAAGGACAGATGGATTTTTACTCTACTTCACTTGTAACTCTTTAATAATCAAGCCAACAACATTAACTTGAAATTATTCTGAAGAAATCGGAAAATGTTTGTAGTTTTTCAATTTTCAATTTCAGGAATTCATATCCATCAGGACAGTTGTAGAAAACTAGAAAAAAAAAAAGGAGTGAAATCTGCCTGACAAGAGAAAGTCACCCTTACATCATGACCCAAAATCACACCATAAGCAAAAGCGGTTTTGTAAACACCCAAAACATGATTTGTTGTTGCCTTGCTTCTCTGGTACACTCTGTACACCAGGCACAACATGTTGCATTACATTAGAGATCTTTTAGATCTTATTAGCTTATTGAGGCCCACATTTGAAGCCTCGGAGATATACAGTAGAGCAAAAATGCTAGCTTAGGGTTTTATTCAATTTGGTGCCTCATGATAAGAAGGTATTTGCATTTCCCAGCTTGCTGCTGTCTCTTTCTCACACACATAAAAACATGAGGCGGAGAATCTCCCCAGATCTTTTTCATTGCCACAAGCCAGCTTTAGCATAGGGCCACCTAATCAAGGTCCTGTCCCTCATCTGCTTACTTCAGCACTTTTTTTCTATCTCTTGAACAGGATGAAATTAATTCAGAGGGCTCAGATTATGTCTCCTTTTAAATAATCTGTAGGGAGGTCGAATGAAGCAGGAGACTGGATTTCTAAGTATGTGTAGCCCTGACTCTACTGAGCTTATTGATGTTACCTGCTGGACCTCAACACTTATTTAATCATGTTTGGCTCAGACTAGTTTCTGTACCTATTCTCTGATTCCTGCCTATAATATGAGGAATTATCAATTAGTATGGCTCCAACTGTCTGTAGAAGCAGACAGTTGGTTTTATTTTATCTTTGAGGGAAACACAAGGTGAATTTACACATGCAGTTCTGACATTTAACACAGGGTAAAGCATTTATGTTTAAGTGCATATAGTGCCTGGTGATAAGAATCAGGTGTGTGGACGGAAAGCTAATCGTTTTTTGACCGTGTCTTATCCTGTCGTGTGGTATTCTGTAACTTGATGGCGAGAGCGTGACTGGCATGCCCAAATTCATTGGGACAATTAAGATTGAACAATGCTGATTTAATGCTATGGTGACAATGTGAAATGGAATAAATAGATCAACGGATCGAAAGAGATACAGAAGACTGGACAGTGATTTGTTTGTAGCATGGAACACGCGTCCAAACAAGTTCTCCCATTTGCCCCTCAGTGGCTGACAGATAAAATGAGGTATTTGTTAAAGTCAAAACAATAAGTCAAAAAAGAGGATTTGGCGAAGTGGCCATACTTAGATGGTGTTAGTGTTCCTAGCATTCAAGCTGACGTGGAGTTGTTGATAGGTGCCAACGCCTCCAAAATACATGAGCCTTGGGGAGTAGTCAAGTTCATGGAAACTGACCTTATTGGGGTGGGTTATTAATGGTCCCTTCAAGGATGCAGTGATGAGCGGTGTGAGAGTGGAGAAGAATTTTTAATGACAGGACATCAGAATTTAAAATGGAGATGTCAAGAGATGATGTGAAATTCATGGACATCATGAAATATTCAGTCAAGCTTCATGATGGGCACTATAGCTTGAACCTTCCCTTCAAGAAAGACGAGGTCTCTCTGCCAAACAATCAATGTGTTGCCAAGCAAAGCATTATTGGATTCAAAAGAAGGTTTGAGAAGTTCCACCAGGAATACACCGACTTTCTCAATGATGTCATCAATAAGGGGTATGCTGAACGTGTGCCTGAACATCAGGTGGAACAATCCGATGGAAAGGTATGGTACATTCCACACCATGGAGGGTACCATCCCAAGAAATGAACTATTCGTGTTGTAATTCATTGTGGAGCTGAGTTCAGAGGAAAATATCTCAACAGTTACCAACTTACCAGTTCTTTGTTAGGAGTCCTCACAAGATTTAGGAATTTGACAGCTGTTTGTCATAAGGGAGGCTTCATTTGACAAAATGGATTAGCAACAATCGTGTAGTATTGCTATCCCTTCCAGAAGAGCTTAAATCTAAGAACCTGCATGAGTTGGATTTGGACAGAGACACTTTCAAGTTCAAGGTCTCACTCGAGGAACAGCCTCATACTAGACGTGGGATTATATCTGTGATCAGTTCTGTTTATGATCCTGAGGGATTTCTGGCACCACTAACACTTCCAATTAAACTCATACTACAGGATCTGTGTTGGATGAACTATGGATGGGATGATCAGATCCTCCCAACTCCCCAACAGCAGTGGATCCAATGTTTGAGAGACCTGGATAGAGTGACGGCGACAAAGTAAATAGATGCCTCAAGTAGACAGACTTTGAGAAACCCATTCATGGCCAGTTACATCACTTTTTAGATGCCAGTGAAAGTGGATATGATATAACTGTGGAACAGCCACTAGAGTACACATGTCTCTTTCATGTGAGACAAAGCCAGAGTGGCAACAGTAAAGCAAGTGACAATTCCTCGTTTGCAACTTACTGCTGCCGTTCTTGCTGTTCGAGTGGACATGGTGCTTAGAGTGAAATTACAGCTTCAACTTGAGAAGTCGTTTTTTCTGTACTGATGGTACTTCAGTTTTAATAATGTATAGATTTCACAGTGGAGATATGTTCCTACCACACAGAATCCTGCAGATGAAGCCTCAAGGGGATTCAAGATGGACCATTTGTTGATAAACAGAAGATGAATTGATGGACCTGACTTTCTGTGGAAAGCAGTGGAGGAGTGGTGTGCTCACATCTTTGATTCCAACATAGCTGCTGATGACCCTGAGGTCAAAAGGGAGTTTATAACCAACGCAGTGATTGTTGAAAATACACCAAGTGCCACCCAACAACTGATAAACTTTCCTGACTGGAAAAGGTTGAAGAGCTCAGTTGCATGTATTCTGAAAATAAGAAAGACTCTACTGGAAATGAGTCAGAAAAGAAAACAAATGAGTCATAAGGATGTAGACGTGGATGGCAACAAATTGGAACAGGAAATGTAACAAATTAAAGCAGCATCAAGGGAACAGAGTTTGACTCCAGACGATCTTTCAGAAGCAGAAACATCTATCCTTCGTTTCACTCAGCACGAAAGGTTCCATGATGAATCCATGGCGGTGTTAACATTTGGCAAACGTGAAGTGAAAAAGGATAGCACCATCTACAAGCTGGACCCTGTTCTGGAAGACGGATTGCTTAGAGTTGGAGGGAGATTAAATAAGGCAGCCATGCCTGAGGAGACAAAACATCCGGTCTTCCTATCCAAAACCCAACATGTATCCACTCTAATATTTAAGCACATTCACAAACAGGTGGGCCATGGTGGAAGAAATCATGTTATCTTCAGATTCCGGATGAAATACTGGATTACCAGTACTGGAGTACCAGATTATTTTGGGCCAATTGAAATCAAGAGAGCTAGACGGATACTAACTTTACATCAACAAACCCTGAGTGACGAGGGATTGCATACTGTTCTGTGTGAGGTCGAAGCCATTCTAAATGCCCACCCTATCACCAAGTTCTCTGGAGATCCCAATGATCTAAGAGCTCTTACACCCAACCATAGAGCATAGAACTCGGGTCCGAACAAGTTCTCCCATTCACCCCTCAGTGGTTCACAGATAACATTAGATATTTGTTTAGTCAAAACACTGTATATGATCTACTAAAACTCCAGAGTGTGGCTGTCGTTTTAAAACAAAAAACTACACAGCTGCACTGATTTTGAGGGAGCACTACCATTTCTTTACAACTGCCTGTGCTTTTTGTGGAGCGGGCTAAAAAAAAAAGGGGGTTTAGGTTCACAGAAATCAGCGAATAGGGCCAGTAGATGAGCTCCACTGCTGTGAATGACAGCATCATCTGTCACTGTCATTGAAGTGCTCAGGGAGAAGAAGGCTAGAAGCACTCCCAACTTATCCCCAGATGGTAGAAACTGAGCTAACAGTATAGTGAGAGTCTTTTCCTCCATGTGCATGTGACAAAACTGAGACAGGAACATGGGAAACATAAACATAGGGGCGGTGGTTGTTATGACAGCAAAAAAAA
Source organism: Cebidichthys violaceus (assembly GCF_023349555.1). NCBI lineage: Eukaryota > Metazoa > Chordata > Actinopteri > Perciformes > Stichaeidae > Cebidichthys > Cebidichthys violaceus. The sequence continues at coordinate 5,196,452 of NW_027176262.1, read as the reverse complement.
AAAAGCAAATAATCTACAGAAATTTTGGTTGCTCAGCACATTCAATAAAATGCAAATAAAAGAAGAAAAATAACTTGACATTTTTACTGTCATACACCAAAACAGCATAACAAAATAGACACTCCCATTATCGTAACAGTGCTGACGGGTGGATTGGGTAGAGGAGCTCTTTTGCCCCACACAGTCTTCGCTCATGAATATCATTTAGACAGGGAAAAAAAATCATGTTCAGGCATTATGAAACCATCCACTTCTGGTGTTATTTTTACATTGTTTTGTATGGTCATTACTGAAGCCTCTGTATTACAAGCAGACGGGGAGAGGGAGAAAGAGAGAATTGACCTCTTGATAACGTGGGTGGGCATTACCACATCGAGAAGTGGTTGACAGGTACAAAAGGCTTCAGCTTACTCCAAAAAAGTCGATTGGATATTGAAAAAGCGACGACACATTATTATATAAGTGCACATTACAAGCAAAAAAAAAAAAAAAAAAGATCACCCATCAGAGAGTGATTTGCCGCTCAATTATACAAAACAGCTCTGAGTCTATTTCGGAGAAAAAGATAGAGGCAGAAAAAGAGCTAACAACTTCAGCACGCATGCAGTCCTTTATTTATGTGTATTACAATAACAGCGAGATGCCACGCAGCACTGCAGACCTTCCATCCCTCTTCTCCGACCATTCGTCTGGATTTACAGTCAACAAGGCCTAATGAGTGAAGTGCTACCATGTGTCAGCAAACAATTTTAATTGTGGAACAAGCAGCGTACCATAAACGAACAAGAAACATAAGGGGCGCTCTCTGTTGTACCCTGCTGGTGTCACTACATCAGTCTGTATGTAAATGCTGAATACGTGTTCAACGGCAAACTGTTCGACAGTGAAAAGAACACATGAAGGAATGATCTGAATAAGGTATAACTTCTTTCCTTATAGTGAGATCGTTTATGACAGACATTCTGCTATCTAAGCTGTAATGAGCAGTGGTATTGCATAAAGCTAGATAGATACTAATGCAAATTAAACATTATATCTATATCCCTTGTTCCATTTCCTTGAGTGAGTAGGAGGCAGCGTCTATCCTTCAATAACTCATAATGTACTCCAGTAGATCCAATGTTAAAGATATATCGACTACTGCGAAGGTCTGAACATCGGATGGACTGAGGACTCTCATTATCATGGCTGATGATGTGGATTCTCTACTCTTGTGTCTGGTTGCATTGGGGGGTAACAAGGCTGTTTGTTTGCATGGAGGAAGTATTCATTTACTAAATTGTCTTTCATAAATACAAGGTTTTCCAGTATTAGCTGACATCAAGACCACATTAAGAACTGACAACAAACAATAGAAACTGTGGAAAGGTGTATTGAGGCTGTGGCAATCAAATTCCATTTCAAATCAACATTTGTATCAAAATCTGATGACAGTTGTTGGGTTCCTGGGAAGGCCTCAATAAAGTACCATGGGGCCCCGGGGCTCTGGCTTTTTCAAGTCAAATGTTAACAATATCTTGCCACTAAACATGTGAGCAAATTATCAAAACCATTTTAACTTTGAAGAATGAAGTAAACAATGTGGAGTAATTATTTCAACATGTTTTAAAATATTTAACTCTTTTTAAAAACATGTTTGAATGTTTCTGTCAATGGTTTTATTCAGCTTTTAAGGATTGTTACTCATGGAATGTATTACAGACCATAAATTTACCGTGTTTCTTCACTACGTTTTTAACTTGAAACAGGCTACGTTCTAACGTACTGTGTACTACATACTCAATCGGTATGCTTAAAGCCTACTAAATGAACTATCAAGCTCATTACCATCAGACCATGCCCAATGAAATATACTCAAGCATTACATCTGCTCTGTATCGGATGACCGTTGATCAAGACACCACCAGTCAGAGCTCTGATAACAACAGACACAGAGGTAGGGCGACTTTATTCTCTGCTCAGGAAGACATTACTCCACTATGTCTGGATAGCAAATAGTTGTTCGCTGTTTTATCAATGTTGTTAATATCAAATATTGCACCTTTACAGCAAATTAAAATAATTAAATATTTTAGCAATTAGTATTTTTTTTTAATGTTTTTTTTCTATAGTACACTGAAGGGACGCGGTAGTAAAGTATGTCCAATAAGCTCGTTCTTACTAATCATACATCAGGGCATTTCTCCACACCCTATGCAGTTGGAACGCACTACATACTCAATTTTGCTTCATAGTATGAATAGTATGCTAGTATGCACACTACCTAACTTGCACACTACCTTACATTGTCAATCAAATCTGATCAATGCAGCTACACCGTCCTGATAAAGCAGATAAGAGTATTAAACTAAAAAATACCTTAAATGCTTCTTTTCTCCTGAATTGTTCATTATTTTGTCATGAATATTTATTGTTCTAGAGATATGGAGTTGAAACCAATTTTCCGTGGCTTTAACAATAAAGGCGTTATTTTTCTTTGGAGTCTGATCTTAACATGAGTTTGATTTTTTTGTATTTTTGTCTTTAAGTGTTGTTCAGTTGGAGCAGACATGAACCTCTTGCCCCCACCACACACACAAACACTCTGTCTGTAGTGTCCACATCCCCCATCTTACCTGGTGCAGCATTCAGGTCATGCAACATTTGTGAGGTCCTTTGCCATCTCCAGTGACACAAAGACAAATAGAATACTGGGTCATGTGTTGTGGAGGAACAGTACACACTGCCGCCTCCAGACATCCAGACCTCGAGGACAAGCAGACAGATGTACCAACAGACTGACAGACAGAGCGGTGCCAGGATTCAAAACTCCACCGTCTTTTTTTACAACAGAAGGAGGACAGGATCTGCTAGTCCACAAATGGAGTGTCCATGTGTAGAGCGGGATAACCGCCTTATGTGGCTCAGCGATACAAAAAACCTGGAGATCCGCACATGGAGCCAGAACAAATCAGTGCATCCAAAAAACACACAAAACATACACAGTGCGATTTGTGTTTTGTACTGCATCTGGAGATGATTCAGAAAAGGTTAGGAAATCAGGTCCCACGCTGTTCTCTTACCTCCAACACCAATTCTGCCATGACTGGTGCTCAGAAAATGTAATCTGTGTCACATGCCCCATCAGACACATTGGTGCATATGTATGGTATTTGTTTCTTAAACCATGGTTTTCTTTGGAAGAATATAAACATGGCTCTAATTTTAAATTTGTCTCAATTTGCACTCCAAACAGGTCCTGTTTACTCCACACTGACTTTATGTTTTCGTAATAGCATTTATTAAAAGAAATACGAACAAAACCAGCATAAAACTCGATAAACCCAAATTTACATCTCAGAAGCCCATTGTACTGAAATCAGTTCACAGCAAAAAAGAAAAATACTGAGCTAACAGAAAATGCTCCTTTGGCTGCCTGAGGAAACAATGATGCCATGTTAGCCTTTAAATCAGCTGAGTTGGCTGACCTTTTGGGGCCGTGCAACAGATACATGGAACTACTTAGCATAAAGTGTTGCGAATTAGACTTTTTCTTTTTTTTTTTACTCTGTTCTTTTTATTTTTGATAGTTGTCATTTTCAGTCACGGAAGAAAGCTGTGCATTAAAGCCTCTCTGTATGGAGGAATGGATGTAAATCATATTTAACGTCACGTTTGAGGCAGTTCCCACATGAGAGTCAGGAAAAGGGGTTTATGATGGAAAAAGCAGAACTAGCAAAACTCACAGGAGAAAAGCAGCTTATCTTTTTTTGACTCCCTCACTCTTCTTATTTCCTACTCATTCTCCCGGTTCCCATGGTAGTGTTGTGTTTTCATGAGCACCTGACTCACGGCAGCTCTCTGGGCTGTGGGGGAGTTATCAGTGAGCCAAGCCAGATGCCCTCTCTCTAGGTAGCTGGCTGCTTTCAGTACTGTACCTCTTCTGCCTCTTCCCACACAAACTGTCCGCTAGGCTCCTTACACAGACACATCGTAGAGCCACATTGTGTGTCTTCATTTCTTTTAACAATGATACAAAAAAGGAGGCCTCGGGTGTCTTCACTAGGTCGCTGTGTACCTGCTATCATCAAGTCAATGACTCAAGGTAGAAAGCCGACACCGGCAACGTCTCTTCGGCTTTTTTGGCTTGTGGTACCTTTAAATAAAGTGTTCCAGCTACTGATCCCCTTTGTGCAACACTCACCTGTGTTTTTCCTTTTTATTGCATTTTTCATCCTGTTATAAAATGAAATGGAAATGGGTATTAGACATACAATTGCAGTATGCGACATCCTCAAGTGATTTATCAGATGATCATGACTTCTAAGTAGAAAACAACTGCTTTAAAGTAAGACGCTGCACTGCCGGCTGAGTGCACTGTGCAGAGAGCAGATGGTGTAATGAGATGTACTGTAATAACAATCACACTGTCAGAGCTTCTGCCTGCATGAGACTGCGCTTACACAGTGGCACGGCAATCATCACGGGCCATGTATTTTTCTATGAAATCGCTGCTTTGTAAAATTACAACCAATACATTCAGGGTCATAGTGTGGGGTCTGCCTAAAAGTTCAAAGCAATGCATTTGAAATGAATCTTATTGTTTAGTGGGCTCATTGGGTCATGATAACATGCATGAATGGGCTCGCAGGGCTCAGTTGGTACACTACAATGTGATCAGTGCAGGTTGGGAGAGCAACTCACAGAGGAGCTACCTAGGCTAAAAATATGTAGCTCACTGTACCACAAGACTCTTTGGTGAACAGTACTGTACTTCCTTGTGTACTGAATCTAACCGTGTGGGGGTTCAATGGTGTGCTTACGGTACAATAGATTCTCCTGAAAAGTCTGACCTGATTTTCAGCCGTCACATAAACAGAACCTCGGATTCACACATATCCTGTTCAATTATGTAACTCCCTGTTGTATCAGGGAAGTGAACACAGCACATCAAGCGTGACGTGGGTTCTTTCTTTAATTTAAACACTTCCCTTGTGTTGTTGGGAAAACACATGCATAAGTACAGCAAATTTAAACACGATGACCCGTTACAAATTTGGAAAAGAAAGTACAAGTGGGTATGATCTAACTCAGGCTACACCCCCTGCTGGACTACAGGGCCTACATTATAAGAAAGTAGGTGAGCTACGGCAGTAAACTTTAGTCAGTCAGGATCAGTGTGGTTAGGTCAATGTTATGTTGCGGCACAGCGTTCATTCATGGGGCTCCAACCACTGAACCCGTAAAGAGGGCTGAGCCTGTGTGAGTTAGAACGAAGGTGACAGTATTGTAACCCTAGTTCTATAAGTGCAGGCGGAGCCCTCAACAAATGAGGCCGCTCGCTGAAGAAGATGTAGGAAGGCTTAGCGTCCTACATCTTGTGCTGCCTGCGGGTCATATTGTAGTCGGCACGTCCTGATTGGCCAGCTACACTTTGGCAAAATTACAGTTGGCAAATGCATGCTCATGATTGGAGGAGAGTATTATCGATAGAGTTCAGTAGAGGGCTCTGCCTGTTATTATAGAACTAGGGTTATAATACCGTAACCTTAGTTTTAGGCGTTTGTATGTCTGAGTAGAAATATGTGAAGCACGTGTGAAGAACATGTCTGAATGCATGAGGAAGGGGTGAAAAAGGATGGTTTTTCAGTATGAGACAATACCCCCTCCACATATAATGGATAGATCTCAGAACTGAAATGATGAGCTTTAAACGAGCTGAAAGGAATGTTTTGTTTTGTCAGCTTGGCTTTCAGTGGCAAGTAAATCAGTTAGAACCAACAATTTAGAATTCTAGAGAACTGCATACGAAGGTAGCTTTATGATCGTGGTCTGTGGTCGCAAACAGGATTGCTCGCCGTATCAGCAATATGCAGGCAAAACACACAGATTTAGTCAGAACAGAACACAGCTGAGCTAATGTGCAACAGCAGAATTAGTATACTGTAGTAAAACCCCCTCTTCATAGCAATAAGTTCTGCTAGTAGCAGACACCGAGACAGTTCATCCGTCTTTCCTCTTTCATAGAGTCTGACCTTGAAGAGAAGGGCTACATCACTATTGAAAGATGCGACACTGCGTTCAGGTGAGCATCACATTGTACCTTAGAGAAAAAACACAATCACATCAGAACATCAGGAATATGGTACAGTAAGTAAGCTCTTACTATAATTATTGTTAGTACTACTATTAGTAGTAGTACTTGTAGTAGTAGTAGTAGTAGTAGTAGTAGTAGTAGTAGTAGGAGAAGTAAGAGTAGTGGGAGTATATATAATGCATTTCCTGTATATCCCTATGATTAAAAGCACAAGAATGTCTACTGCTAATGCTGTTCCACCATATGAGTGCGTTTATAAATGCCAAGGGCACAACTCCATTCATGTTAACACTAATAGAAGGCCGTGTGCACAGAGAGTAGAAGCCATCATTAACATCTGTCGCTAGCAGCAATTGTATGTTAGTCATTCTCAATTATAAGCATCGTGCAAGTTTCTGGTCTTCCAGATGTTCATGCTGCAAAAGTGTTCCCTGACACATGTGCTAGTGCTAGCTTTGCTGTTACCATTACACCAGGCACTTTGAGATGGGCTGCTGCATGGCTGCACCATGTGCAGTGCAGTGCAGTACCTACTGTACAATGTGCAGGCAATAGAGGCTCTCTGCCATCTTGTGGTGTGCAGTGATATTAAAATGAATGGTACAACTGCAGCTCAACGTAGGTTCACTCTGGTAAATGAATGCATGTGTAGTGATTTCCATAAAGTGAATGTGTGCCTGTTTAATAATCCATGTGAACATAAATAAATTGACCAAATCAAATGCCATTCATTTTGATTTCCTTATAATTAAAATTTTATTTCATTCTGTACATTACAAAATATCCAGTGGTACCATTTACTGGTATTGTTTCTGAAAAAGAAAAAAGAAAATTATAATAATGACACAGATTGAATAAATTAAAAATCCCAAACAACTGTTACCAAAACTCTGACAAATGGGCAAAATACAAGTCGTATTTCCAGTCCAAGAAATTAAAAGTAGAGAATCCTGTGCAAATTAGGTTTGTGATTAATTCATTTTTTTCATTTAATGTAAAATGTACATTGACAGTGAAGTTCACCAAAAAAAAAATTCTAACACCTCTTTACCGTAAAACAGATTCTGACTTGATAAAACTGAAAAACTGAAAATGAATTTCAAACCAGTTTGAGTGAGAATTAATCCACTTTGATTACTTTTGCAGCACAATGATATGCATGAATCTTAACAAAACCAACATTTGAAGCCCACACTATCACATGGCCTTAAAAACAACATCAAGGCATTGAATTATCAAAAAATCTCACTTAATCTGACGTAACTTTGCTTATCACAAACAAGACAACTGGGTTGTCACATGAAGTGTCCTGCAAACTCACTTTGAAAGTCGTGATTCAAAACCCATAAAAATTAGAAAAGTTTAAACGCTACGCAAAATGCTGAGCCATGTTACCAAAGGTTGTTAAGAAATTGAAAGAAAAGCCATTTAAAAAGCAGTTAAATCATCTATTCATGTCTTTCAATTTGACAGAATGTAAGGCGCCAGGGAGATAAACATTCTTCAGAGCCAGACCTGTGACTCTCATGGCACCACATGGTGACTTAATGCACCACTCATGTATCCCACTGCAGAAGGCACATTAAGATCTAATTTGGCTGGGATGACCCAAACCGAATTCAAATTTCATGATTTGGTGTTGTGTAAATCAAACTGGAAAAGTGTGTGAATCATAAATGTGGGTGAAGGTACAAAATAGCTCCAGAATCCTCCAGTCTTTTTAAGGCTTCCGCTTCATGATTGAGGTCATGATAAGAATTCTGCAAGGGAAAGAAACACTGTACGTCAAAACAGAGATTACATTTGAGGTACTACAGATGACCGGCGCTACCCACCTTCATGGACTTCATGGTGTCATATCCGTAGTAATGGATAGGCACCCTTTGGCTGTTTGCTTTGGGGTATCCAAAACCAGCAATGTGGACCACATCACAGTAGTTGAGAGCAACAAACACAGCGAGGATACCCGTGGTAGGATGCACTGGCTGCTGAAACAAACAACACATAATGAGTGCACCGTGGTTTGGCATCAAAAAAGATCCTAACAGACAGCTCTCAAAGAAAGTAACACAAAAACTGCACCAAATTGCACTGTAATCATACATTACATCATACACACACATTGGAAACCAGAGATGTGCGTCACTGAGTATGGTGTGTGAAATAAAAGAGGTGCAAAAATCTATATGCACTCAATATCACCTTTGCTAGACAAATAAAAGAGGTTATGAAATGAGCAATTTATGTAAAAAAAAAAAGCAAAATGCTAATTGCGCATCTGCTAGAACATGCAGGAATACCATGACTCAACTGCAGCCTCTCATTCCACCACTAGATGGAGAAAGAGGGCAACAGAAACTTGCGGGCCCTGACTTTCACTTACAGTTCATCACAAGTCTTCCCCATCTGGATATTACCATCAAATGACCTCAGCATTGATCGTTGTGAACATGTTTCGATGACGTGTCGCTCTTGTCCCGACGGAGGGTGAATGCACTTATTCTCTTAGTCGCTTTGAAATGAAGCATCTGCCAAAATGACTGTTATGTAATGTAAAACATCAGATGAGCTTCTAGCGAAACAAAACAACACTTTAAAGGAACAATCTGAAATTTGCAATCCTGGGATTACATTTGCCAGGTGGACCTATATTCAAAGTATTCTCATTTTATTTAAAGCAAAGATAATCCTCAGATCGTCTCGCAGCTTTTTTTTTCAGAGACAAGGTAACTAACAATGGGTAAAATAAACAGTTAAAACACAACATATGCAATCACAGCTTCCTAAATGTCTGTGTTGCGTGAATAAAGAGTTAATTCACATAAGCTCACACCCTGCAAACTGGGTCTTTTCCAGCGGCTTACTCACTATCTGGAGAGAAGCACTCTAGATGCCAGTAACAAGTAACAACTTGAGGCATATTTACCACACAATATTGTTGAGCAAAATACTTGAGAGACAGTTTTACCTTCAGCTATAAAGGTGTTTTTAATTTATTAACTTGTTTTGAAAATTTGAACGGGAACTTGGCTCAGAGGCAATGTTCTCACTGACAGTTTTGTTCAAAATTTATACAAAAACATCAGAAAAAAAAGAAGAAAACACATTCTGGTGTATTCTGGTGCTTTTTACAGAGCATGTTTGTTTCATTGTTTATTGATTTATTGTCTTTGTGTGGCTGCTACTGTGCTGCTTTTATGCTCTATCCACGGCAACATTTAAAAATGTTCTTTTCGAGGAAGTCCACTAACACAAAAACAGGGATATCAACAGAAAATATAAATAATATATCTTAATAAATCAATTTAAATTATAAACAACATCAAAACAATTAACATAATAACATAGAAACATGTATAAGCAAACACGGCTCTCACACAACACCAAACCTGTCCGCTGTATCTCTATGACAAGACTATTCTGCCAAAAAAAGTTGATTTGGCGTTACTGTGACCGAGGGGTTTAGGACGCCAACCATTAATCGCAACAACTCGGCCAGGGACCTTTCTTGCATGATGTTTCCTTTGTTGCATGTTGTTTCCTAGATCCCTCTCCCCTCCTTTCCTGTCACCTCTCCACTGACAACGATCTAATAACGGCATAAAGGCCCCCAATATACTGAAAGTCATCTTTGTTTGTTGAATGAACTTTTTACAGGCCTTCCTACAATTTATAACAGATAATTATCTCAAAAAGCTGCAGTCAAGATACTAACCAAAACAATCTACAATGAGTGAACAAATCACACCAAATAAATCCATTCATCGGCTGCCTGTGTGCAATGAAACTGGTTTCAAGCCACTTTAAATCAATGCAAGGTCCTGATGCTGAAAATGTCCCAGACACATCGACACACTCAGACGACTCTGATGCTGCCTGCTAAAGGTATTCACCTCTCTACAGTGTAACGATTAAGCCTGTTTGATAATGATCAACAAATAATGATTTGCATTATTGGTACAATAAACATACGCTGATATACTTCCTAGGATACCTTTATGCTATATAATATCATTATTTGTATTATTAGTCACATTACTGACACCAGTAATGCTTTTATTATTATTATTATCCATGATATCGACTGCTGCTGTTATTATTCGTTGTCGTACATCAATATTCTGCCTACTACTCTCACTATATGAATCATTTATGTCACATGCGTTGAATGTGTTGTAACTCTATTATGTAGTTCATTCTGGATACATGACATCTATTGCACTCTTGTCCATCCTCCCTAAGGTCTCTTCCTTTCCTTTCTCCCTGTTAAAGAGTGTTTCCTGTACCGATGTGAGGATGTCGTATGTGTACAGAGCGTAAAGCCCTTTGAGGCAAATTTGTGATTTGTGATTTCAGCCAATTCAAAATAAATGTAGTTGAAAATTCAACTGAATATCACTGATATACAACTTCATTCATGCTATTTTCCAAATCAACTGTCAGAATGAGAGGTATAAAGATAATAAGATGAAAAAGATAACCACCTTCAGCCCTGATGATGTTAGGCTTCACCCTAACACAAAGAGATGTTATACTAATCACAGGGCATCCTGTGCCACAATATATTTTTCTCAAGTTGTGATCTGCCTTTGCTGAAAACATAAAATAGAAGTGAAATCAACTGACCCCACTGGTATCTTTTTAAAATTAAAAACTAATGTGAAAGTTAATGAGTTGAGACATGTTGGGTGTGTTGCCCCTGGCAAGCTTTCACTGTGTACAGAGATCTCCCTGTGTCGTTGGCCGTTTTCCATACAACCCTGTCAATGATTATCCATGTTCACAGAGGCAAGAAGGAGAATCACTTCCACATGACCGAGAGATAGAAGAAACTCTCTCTTTCCATCCCTCTCCAAAATGTGCACGCTTTCCCCAAAAGCCTTTTCACATCTCCCCTCTCTACAGCTTTCCATGTTATCATCAAGTTCCCTCTGTGAGAGCCCTGCAAGTACATCTCTATCGCACATGCCAGTGGTGACGATGGCCTGCTTCCAACATTTCCTCGAGCCAAGGTTTACTGATTACCTAAAACATTGATTTTTACCAAAAATATACGTCCTTTTTACTGTAAATTCAGATAAGCTGATAAATTATTAAAATGTCATCTGCATGATTTTTAGAAACCATGCTACCCAGTTGCGAAAAAAAGGTTCCACTGATACTGTTTGTTCACAAATAACAGAACAGCAGGCTCTCCATACTTTTTCTATTCAAAGGAATAGTTTGACACTTTGAGAACATTTAATTGCCTTCTTGATGATGGGATTAATACCACTGTCTCTCTGTTTGATATGAAGCTACAGCCAGCAGCCAGTTAGCATAGATTAGCATAATAACTGGAAACGGTTCGTTGGCTTGCTCTGTCAAAAACAAAATCTTGAGCGCCTCTAAAGCTCACTAATGAGAATGTCGTATCTCTTTGTTAAATTCATACAAAAAAACAAAATGACAAGATGTGGTTTTACGCTGTGTACGGAACCATTTCTTGTGACTTCCTCAATCCTCTGCTGGTTGCCTGAGAACCTCAAAGTCACTGTTGGTAGGTAGATCTTTAACCGTTGGAAGGTACCAGGCTAACTATTTCCCCCTGTTTCCAGCTGGCTGTAGCTTCATAGTCAGCGGACAGATATGAGGTTTATCTCATCTAATTCTCACGAAGACAGCAAATGAGCGTATATGAAGTATGTGTGTGTTTTTCTGCAAGATGTAAAAAATACATTTTACCAGAGTTGGATCTATGCAAATAACAATTACTAGACCGTTCATCCGATAAGACCTTCATCACAGCACTGTGCCTATTGTTCCCATAGAGGTGTAAACAGCTCAGACCTAAGTGTGCAAAAATCAGCCACAGCTGTCTGGTAAGATAACAGCTCTTTACTTCTGATTTCCTTGATGCACAACTGAAAGCACATTTCTATATGGCTGTGTGTGTGTGTGTGTGTGTGTGTGTGTGTGTGTGTGTGTGTGTGTGTGTGTGTGTGTGTGTGTGTGTTTTGCTGGGCTTAAGTGCACTTGTGTTAAATTTAAACCAATTTGAAACAAACATGAGTTCCACTGCAGGGATACAGAAGGGGATCTGACCACGACAGCCTGGATAAGAAACCGTAACACGGTGTCTTTCCTCTCTAAAACATTAAACCAGATCATTTTGCTGTCGCACTGAGCACGACTGTCTTCAATTCAGAAACTGACGAGCAACCTGCAATGGGACACAGCTGACACTCTGTGTGTATTAGCCTCATGTGGTCGCCAGCACACAGGCGAACACCAGAGCTCTGCAGCGGCCCGGCACATAGTTTGGACGCAGGCCCATGGAGCCTTGGTGAGAGGGGAGGAGAGGGGAGGAGAGGGAGGGGCTGCATACTGTCACCGCTGCAAGCCTGACCTACAAGAGCGGAACACAGGCTTGTGTTTGGGGAGACGGGTGTGAACATAAGAGTTATGTGTGTGTGTGTGTGTGTGTGTGTGTGTGTGTGTGTGTGCGTGTGTGTGCGTGTGTGCCTGCAATGCAAAAAAGGAAAGGAAGGACAGGGGGGAGAAGTGGCTGCCTGTGTGAGAGTATCAGGTTGTGCCTCCCTGTGTTTTGAGGGGGTCCTTGTCTATCTGGCAGGGTCATTAGCGGAGGGAGGCATCTGCAAAGAGGAGGTCTGCTGCAGTCAGGACTCCCGCTGGTATTAGGAATACCCGAGGACGGGACAGAGGAAAAACACAGACGAAGACGAGACAGATCGAAGATAGTGAGAGAAATCTAGGTTCCCTTTAATTAAATGCATTAAATCAGAGAACAGATGAGATAATAAGAACAAATGTATATGTTTGCGGCCGTGAATAAAGCTCAGATGAGTTTCAGATGTTGTAGCAAACAAACAACCCGGTTCTGCCTATTGTTTCTCTTCCTCTTCCTACCCACCATCCTCTCCCCCCCTGGGCCTTTTTCTTACAGTCTGTGCAGATGGTGCAGAGCTCCTGTCGCTTGAGCCCGCTGAGGATCGCTGCCTTCCCACTGCTCACCCTTCTCATGCCCCAGCCAGTGGTGTTTGTACTGCAGTCCAAAAGGGTAACCCCCCCCGAGTATTCTTTACTTGACAAAAAAAAGGGCTCAGGAGAGGCAAACGAGCAGAACCAAAGTGAAACTTGGCTCGGGCCCACGTCAGACACGGTCCCTACCGAGCACACAACAAGCCCCACTTGGCAGATGGGATGCAATGGGACAATAAAAACTTCAGTCAGATCCCAGGCTGTTTACAAATCCAATCACCTCAGCCAAAGAGTAGGAGTTCAATTTGTGAAACAGAAACAGATCACTGAAAAAATGTCACACGTTGTTTTCTCATTGCACAATCGCTGCCCCCCAGTCACAGTTTCATGAGTTAGCATATGATTATGTTTCCTCTTTTTGCTTGTTATGTTTTGATTAAGTTACATTGTATGTCCTTTACTTTATCCATTACTTTCACATTTGTTTCATTGAGCCAACTGTCAACGCAGTATCTTTTCGGGAGAAAAGATACTGCGTTCTGCAAAGCTAAAATAATTAGCTTTTTTGCAGAGACGGAACACTGGGAGTTGTCCTTTGCTTCTAAAAACAGAGCATTTGGTTAAAATCTATACAATATGTTGGCTTTTCTTCAAAAGCCAATTATTTTCCGAGCGATTCACTGCGCAGCCTAGAAGACACAAGGAGCTTATCTTACAATGACTCACCAGAATGCCTAGTAGAAGCTAATCTTCATCATGTTTTGCAGTAATTGGATTCCCAAAATTGCTATTGACCCGGCTACATTTCAAGAGAAATGCCTCTCTCAGTAAACTGTTTATCACAGCGCTCAAGAGATATCATTCGAGGAGCTGTGGCTAATCAGTGGACGCTCCATCCAGCCTTGTTAACATTCATGTGGGGAGCGGTGAAGGGCAAAAGGGGACAGAAGGGAGGTACGGGAGGAAGGGAACAAACAAGAGGATTCTAGTGGGAAAATTCTTTTGAGGTTGACAGAAAAGGTCATGAGTTGCAACAGAGGAGAAGCATTGCAAACACAGTTATAGTTCATGACTCTCATACAGTGACGTGGAAGTGGAGCTCTTACCTGTTTGCTGTTGGGGTGAAGAGGGATCCGGAGCAGTCTGTCTGCAGTCTGGTGCAGAAAGTGGGGGTCCAGCACTCTGATTTTATTCATTTCACCCAACCAGATTTGGGGAGGGGGCTTCCAAAACCCTTTCCTGACCTGGAAGGCACACAAAAACAAAAGAGAAAGATAAGACACAGGATGTTGGGAAAAAATAAATTGGAAAAAAAAGGACAGGAAGAGAGATATTGCTATTTTTTCAGTTACCACAGTTCATTTAGCACAAACAGAGATGCAATTGAACCTATGACTTCCTCATTTCTGGAGGCAACCAAATTGATGTGCAAATTAGCATGTAATGACCCTGCAACTATTAGCAGAAGGAGGCCGGAGGTGCCGGGAGCAACAGAGTGAAGGATGTCTGCGATGGAAACTACATTTAACTCTGAAGGGCACTGGCACCACTGAAGTTGAACCTCTTAAGTATTTTGTTCCTGATATGGATGGCTGGCAGGGACTGGAAAAGAAGCTGAAAGGAGAGTGTTTATGTGAGGCAGAGAGGGAGAGACAGAAAGTGAGACAGAGTGAGATGGAAAGTGTGTGTGTGTGTGTGTGTGTGTGTGTGTGTGTGTGTGTGTGTGTGTGTGTGTGTGTGTGTGTGTGTGTTGTGTGAGAGAGAGAGTGCATTCTCACACATATCCTGTACCCTCTTCTCATTATAGAGGATCTCTTTGAGCCAGCGGAGATCTTGCTGCTTGAAAGGCACCAGGACCATCAGCGTGCCAGGCTCGTTGTGCAGTCCAGGGTTGTAAGAGGCCGACTCGGGGTAGAAGAACCTCATGGTGGTCTTGTTTCCTACGTCCTCCTCATAGCCCTTCACTGGGGCATCGTTCAACCTAAGACAGGGACACGACAAGAATTTTCAGGTTTGTTTTAATTCCATTTTTGCTCAACAAAACCAAAAAAGATGGGAAGAATTGGTGGCCACCCACATGACCTGCTCTAAACTAACTTTTAGCTCATTTGTAAAACAGATTTTTTTTTTGGGAGGGGGGGTATTCACTGGACCATTTCTGTGGGTGGGCCTGACTCCGGCTTAACAATGTATAATTAAAATAATCAATTTTATTCAAATAATAAAGAAAATATATACATAGAGAGTATGTCTGAAACCGCAAAACCTCATTCATAACACTACTGACATTTGTAATAACACAAACCAAAAAAACTAAAAAATACAGCCTTGGAACGGAGCCTTTCTAAACAGTATGGTAGACTCTATATGATTTAATCAGTTTTATTTTTATGGGAGCTGTAGTTTTTTGTAATTGTTGCCTTAGAATATGATGTGTGAATTGCAGGAACATGCTTCATTTTTCAGAGAGACTGATAAAAGAAGTGCTCAATAACAGATAGCAGATGAGTTTCAGGAGCTACTGGAACATTGGGTAGACCTTGACGTCAGGATTGTGTTATTGCAGAGTTAAATATTTGCGAGTCGCTTGTGGTGTCAAGGCGGCCTGTTGATGTACGACATGTACCATTAAATCAACCAGGATGTTTTTGAGGTTCTTCTTTTCCTTCTAAATGGAGGAGCTACTTCTCCACTTCTAAAAGTGTAATGTAAATGTAAATATCCCACTTTTCAGAGTCAACTTTCCGCAAAATAATACAGCAAAAAAAAAAAGAAAGCTGCCTGTAAATGGGACAACTAGCTCACACTAGAGTGTTCAGGGCTTAAAACAAATATTCTGCAAACCACATCATAACTCATTCCTTGATGAAATAAGTAACACAACAGCACAGACTGAGATCTTCTTTTATTAAATAACTACTCTGCACTTTGGAAACTTAAGTCCCGACACGCTTTAACAGAGTCTCGCGGTTTCTATGATAGAACCGGCCCAGTGACGTCAAACTCTCAGTGTCAATAACCTTATTCTACTTAGCCATGGAACGATTAGCTTTAAGAGAGGGAGAGATGTGAGTGAGGGGAGAGGAGGGGGGGGTATGGTGGGGAGAGAAAAATGCATTGTGACCAGGCCAAATTCTGGCTGTTTGAAAGAGGCTTATAAAAACTCAGAATGCATGTGTTCATTCCAAGGCTGTAAAGTCAGATTTGCAGAGTGCCTTTTGTCCCTGAGTAAACGAAATGCTTTCTATTCTCCTTTAAAGGCACTAAAGAATAGTTTACTAATTGCCGGGAGGACGGCGCTATGTCAGGTTCAGACGGTCACACAGTCGGATACTGTCCATTAATAGCGAACGGCCGAGTGAATTTATAACCTGCTTTCAGTTGTGGGGAAATCCACCAAATTCCCTTTTCAAGGGCATCCAGCAAAGATCCGTCTGTTTCTGATGAATCAGTCCTAACGATCCTGAAACATGATGGTAGTTATGAAGAGGTCTTGGGTTTAAAAATGTTATTATCGCTGCTGATGGGTCACTATTTGCAAGAATGTAAAATGTAGTACAGTCACCTCCTAAAAATGCAGAGCTTGGAGTGGAATCAAAAAGCAGCAAAGCCAGTTTACAAAACTTTTTAATCCTAATTAATTCCTCTTCTCCACGAACAGCAGCACAAGCAAACAGTAATAATAGTAACTGTATGTCACAGCACTAACAACAATACCTTCATGAGGTGTTCCCCTTTGTGCTTACCGAATGACCACGTCATATTTGTTGATGATGCTTCCCAAGGAGCTGTTTTTAATGGCAAAGCCATTGCCTATGACTACGCAGGTTCTGCATTCAAGGCTGTGGAGAAGAAACACCGCACACAAACATGAGTGTTTTCAGAAACAAAATGTCACCCTCTCCAGAGACATAACTGACAACACACTCATCACTCGAGCAATAGCACCCGAGGTTCGCTTTCTAGACCATAATGAGGGACAGTCATGTGGCCATAAAGTAGCCATAATCACTGTGATGATGTCATGCAGGAAAGAAAACGTAATACAGGACGTGTACCACAGCTGGAAAACATTGTCAACCAATCGCAATGTTTTCAAAAAGATTCTTGTTGTAGTGTGAGTTATTAGATATATATTGGCATCGATGCTTTTATTATTGTTATTATAATTATTACTGTACTGCACTATGGACTTATAACAGAAGAAAGCTGGGTTGTTAAAACCTTGAGCTTCTCGCATCACGAGCCAGGTTGGCTGAAGTGTGCTCACACTTACTTTTCGATGTTGGCTGGCACCTGGTAATTTGCAATTACAGCAAGAACTTTCAGTAGCAGCAGCTCTGGGAGGGAAAGTGGAAAAAAAGGAGAGGTTGAAATAGTGTGATTGTTTCAAAACTTTGAATACAGATGTGCAAAACGCAGACAAAGACTGCTGTGTAGCGCTTCAGCTGTGTTATGAGTTGTTAATACGTGGTCGAAGCGCACTTTTATCAAAGCACTGTGACTTTATGACTAAAAGCATCGCTGTGAGGCGGGGTCATAAATTCAGAAACAGAATATAGAGAGGATGTTCGTTTTTTTAGCTCTGTGATCCTGACTTGATGGAAAAAAAGAAATGAATATATGGAAAAAAAATGAAAAACACCTCCATACAACAACCTGTAACACCAATATGTGAGACACATGCTGAGCAAAGTGAGCAGAGGATTATGTAAAGTCAGCATACCACTGCCCTTAATGCCATAAGGTAATGCCAGCTTTGACAGATGCTCCCGCCAGAAGAAATCCTCCAGTTTCAGAAAGAGCTGCGTCTGTCTGCTAATGCTGCATGAAAAATGTCAGAGCAGGAGTTACAACATAACACTGCAGTGCACAGGGCTTCGCTGTATAGATGACTTATATTACAGGAGGGTTTGTGGCTGAGAGAGAGAGAGGGTAGGATATGAATGAGGCGTCACACAGCGAAGGATGGAGAAAACTACTTTCAACTATTTTTGCCTATAAAAACGATCAAAACCACACAATGGACAGCACCAAATGTGCTGCCAAACAGTACAGTGTTCATATTGGCACATGGAAAAGTTTGTCTTAACTTTCCCAAATGTTCTGGTATCTATTAAGCCGGTAAACCAGATCATTATAAGTAAACCAGCCATTTACATGATGTCATTCAATAGCAATTCCCCTCATTAAGATACTCTGTTGGCATTTATCTGCTGAGGAGAGTGGAATAAAAACACGAACATCCACCATGCCTGTGGAGTGAGACAATTGTGGCACTTTGTAGTACAGATTGTGAAACAGTTACTTTTCTGTGTTCGCTGGCTTCAGCCCCCAGCTGTTTATGACCTACTGTCTTTGACACTGAGTCTCTCAGACATTTACTACCCTTGTGTGCCAGCTAGCTCTTCGCAGGAGATCAGGATAAATCTCCGGGGGGAGCGGTCTAATTAGAGAAATGTCACTCTGATTGCCTGGAAGGCCTCCCAGTGACTGTAATGACTGATGTGATAGACAACCAGCCAGCAACTTTACTTGACAATGCAAATCATCTTCTTTACAAAGGAATTAGGAATATTGACTGTTTAAAAGGTCAAAGGGCGGGCAGTGGAAGGTCTACTGAGCTAAAGAAATAAACAGTGACCTTTTGAGGAGTTTCGGACAAACAGATGGAGACCATATCACTATTTTGTAACTGAAGCGAGCCTGATAGAAGACCAACAGTAAAGATACAGCTGAGTAAACTGATAATAGAGCAAGAGAAAATAAATGAGAGGGGGCTAAGGGCTGTGGAACAACGATTACTTAACACAGCAGAACCTGAGGAGGACTAACAAGCCATTGGCTGGCTTCAAACAGTGCAACTTTATCGAGCATGAATTCTTAGCCAACATTGGTTTAATTTTAACTCCCCCTCTCAAACATTTCATCAACACATTCCACTTGAGTTGCTTCAACTTGCATGATTTAGATGGAAAATCGTTTTTCATTACATGCCCTGTTCTTTCTCACTGAAATATGCTTTTCCTTCATGACTGGTAAAGACCAGTCCTATAACAGTTCCAAGTAGCCTGGCACCTTATGTTCAAATAAAAATACTGGCATACCTTCCTCCCTTAATCAGCCATCCACTCCCTCCAGTTTGTAAAAAAAACACAGACGTGCTATTACTCACTTAAAGTTAAGGCTCTCCCACTTCTTCTGGGTTAGCCAGCCACCACACAGCGACTTGCTACTGTTCGGAGACTTGCTGGTGCCTCCGTAGCTGAAAGACAGACAATCACCGCAACTGCCATGAAAGTTACTGCTGAATCCATAAAAACGCAGCGGGCCAGTAACTGTGTGAGGGCCTAACTTGACCAGCAGCTCAGACTGCCAGATGATCAGAATGTGGGTTGTCCTCTTAACTTTTAGTGACTCAGCGCAACACGGGCCTCATGAGCTGATTTTTTAACAAGAAAAAGACATTTCTGCAATTGTGTGACCTCAATACCAAGTGGAACGGAGAAGGAAATAAATGTTTGTGTGTAATTACCTCTGAAGTATGGCATAGGAGCAGTAGTATGTGACAAAGGAGATGAAGAAGAGGAGGATTGGGAGAAGCCTAAGGCACCATGCTGGAAATCAAAGAATAAAAAACAGTAAAAAACATTTTTTAAAAATGGATTACCAAATTTCACATACAACACATACTGGCTTCAAAGTCTTGAAAAATTAAAGTAATAATTCTTTATACATATCGACCATATAATACCGTATTAATACGTATTATTATTATCGTATGAATATTTCATTTTTTTTCATGGAAAAAGGTACTGCCCAAGAGTTGGCATCCCATTTACCGCAGGTGCTCTAATCAGAATGGGTACTGAAAAAAGAAACTGAAATTAATTTACAGCAAGTAACCACTTCCTATTTAGAGATAACTGCACAAGTCTACAGGAAACGCTCCACCCAGTATTGGTCACAATTTGATAGCAGAGAGTGAAAATCATCAAATTTAGAAGAATCGTTTTACTTTAAAGGAATAGCCTTATTAAATAACTAGACACCAGTCAAGTTTTTTAAAAATACATAAAAAGGAAAAAGGAAGGAAAGTAAATTGTAATCAAGACACTCATCTTTATTTTTTTCAATTCATGTCTTCAGGTATTTCTAACTGAACGTTAGTGCTTTTTTAATTTTGACAGGTCCATATGAGAAGTACAGGAACCTGTATCCCCTCAATTCCTATCTATGTGTGATGAAATGTTGTAAGACTCTGTCTCTTCCTCCACACTGAAGCAATGTGCTGATCAGCTGTCTTCGGTGTTCAGACATGTTCAACACCTCACTGGAGACATGCCACTTACCAGCCTGCTTCAAGGCCTCCACCATCCTCCCTGTCCCCAAAAAACCAAGAATCACAGGACTTAATGACTACAGGCCCGTCAACCCTCACCGACCCACTCCTGGACCCCCTGCGGTTCGCCTACAGAGCCAACGGGCCTGTAGATGAAGCAGTCAACATGGCCCTTCACTTCATCCTCCAGCATATGGACTCCTCAGGAACCTACGCCAGGATCCTGTTTGTAGACTTTAGCTCTGCCTTCAATACCTCCATCCCTTCTCTGCTGCAGGATAAGCTCTCCAAGCTGCACGTGCCCGACTCCACCTGCAAGTGGATCACAGACTTCCTGTCTGACAGGAAGCAGCACTTGAAGCTGGAGAAACATGTCTCAGCCTCTCGGACCATCAGTACCGGTTCCCCCCAAGGCTGCGTTCTTTCCCCTCTGCTCTTCTCCCAGTACACCAACAGCTGCACCTTCAGTCACCAGTTCGTCAAGCTCCTGAAGTTCGCGGATGACACCACCCTCATTGGACTCATCTCTGGCGGAGATGAGTCCGCCGGGATGAGTCCGCCTACAGGTGGGAGATTGACCATCAGGTGACCTGGTGCGGACTTAACAACTTGGAGCTCAACGCTCTAAAGACAGTGGAGATGACTGTGCCCCTATCACCCTGTGTGACTCCCTCGTTGACGCTGTGGAGTCCTTCCGCTTCCTGGGGCTCCACCATAACCCAGGACCTCAAGTTGGAGCTTAACATCAGCTCCATCACAGCAGAGGATGTACTTCCTGACACAGCTGAAGTAGTTCAACCTGCCAAAGACAATGGTGGTGCACTTCTACACTGCCATCATTGAGTCCATCCTCTCATCCTCCTCCATCACGGTCTGGTACGCTGCAGCCACTGCCAAGAACAAGGGCAGACCTGCAGCGTATCATTCGCTCTTCTGAGAGAGTGATTGGCTTCAATCTGCCGTCCCTCCACGACTTGTTTGCCTCCAGGATCCTGAGGCGGGCAAGAAAGATTGTAGCCGACCCCTCTCACTCTGGACACAAACTCTTTGAGTCCTTTCCCTCTGGCAGGAGGTTGTGTTCCTTCACGACCAAGACCTCACGCCACAAAAACAGTTTCTTCCCATCTGCAGTTGTGTTCATCAACAAAGCCCGAGACCCCCACTGACTCAGACACTTATTTGTTTGATTGTTTACCATATCTTTTCATGTTTTCTATTTATAAATGATTTCACATATTGCACTGTGTTTATTGTTATGCACTATTCGCCGAGCCAAATTCCTTGTATGTTTAACGTACTTGTCAATAAACAGTTCTCATTCAATCCGTTCGTCGATGCGTCACAGTTTTTCGTAAATATTTGAATTTGGGTATTCGCTGTCTTTCCAAGAGTTAGATGAGAAGATTGATGCCACTCTCATAATGTGTACACAAAATAGGCTTAGCTTAGCTTAGCTTAGCACAAAGACTGGGAATAGGGAAAACAGCTAGTTTGGCTCCCGAGTCCAGAGATAACAATGTTTAATCCGAACAAAAACCAAAGTGTAAAAACTACAAAATGTCAGTATTGCAAGATGCTATGTGTGGTGCCAGACACAGTGACTTCCCGGAGTCTCTGCTGGTTGCCAAGAAACCTCACGGTGATCAAACTATTCCTTTAAGGAGACAAGCTAAACAGCCTATACCAAGTACCAAGAAATTAACTGTAACTAAGACTGAGACAGACCATATTTCAAACACTCTATGGCACAACAAAATAAAGCAACCTCCAATGCCACTGCAGCTCTTTTGTTGAAAATGAATCACTGCAAAGGGCCTTTGTCTATGGAATGAAGGCAGGGGCCCCCTTTGAATCAAAGGAAAAAACAGATAGCTTTGGGTTTTCCCACAATAATTTAACATCTGGAGTAAACCAGACTTGGAATATTTGAGAAGTGACTACATATTGTGTGACTAGAGGCACAGCAACAACGTTGTTGGTGCAAACTGTAGTGGGGGTAGTTATCATTGTGCAATACAGTATGTTGATGTGCAGTAACACACTGATGGTTCGGGATTATTTCAACATTCTGCTGATTTTAAAGGCAAAAAAAAAAAAAAGTAACTTGTGGCACTGAGCATAGGCAACCCAATGAATATAAAATATACAATAGTGTTTGTAATGTTAAAGATCAGATCATTTATCTGTGACAAAGTGCATTTTGGTCAATAATCCTCTCATCATTGCATGAGAAATAACAGATCAGATTAGTGCTTTAGCAAATATCAAGAGAGAGAAAGTCTCATTCAAGTAATCAGAACAAAGCAATATCTGATAGAAAATATATTATAATAATAAAATACCCACAGCGGAAGAGCTTACTTTTAGTTGCCTTCTGGGACATCTTCACGTGCTCCTTGGTCCTCTCATGTCTACACAGTGCATGTGGTTACCCTGGGTGATGGGTACAGAAAGGAAGAAGACTGTAATACTTTATCCCATCAAACTGATTTTGAATAGTTCCTCCTTTTCATTTAAATGGGGAACCACCGTAAAATGTCATATACTGTAATTATCTCACACCCTCACCCACATACAAATAAGACTTGTTGAGCATTGACAAGGCTCAGATGAGGATGGAGTAAGAAAGAGAGAGAGAGAGAGAGAGAGAGAGAGAGAGAGAGAGAGAGAGAGAAGGGCAGCAGATGAAGGCAGATCAGTTTGAGAGGATCATGCTTGACTGATAGGCACTTGTTCCCTGAACTGAGGGATATGTGAAATCCCACAGCAGCACTCTGTTTGGTTGCTTCAGAGAGAGAAACAGAGTTAAAACCAGATTAAAAGGCATGTAACATTACACATATCTGACTATTTATTGCACAATTCACATCTTAACGACAGTCTTACTGATTCATAATTTTCAGAGGGAGACCAGAGCCAACCACAACACCCAAATGGTTGTACAGAAGTTATGTGTGACACTGCTTCACGGGCCAGCCCATCACTAGAAATCAATAGGGAACTGAAGGAGTGCACAGCTGAATATCTATTTTGAGATGTGGGAGTGTGCAAATGCGCTTGCTACATTGCAACAAGAGTAACGTAATACCGTTGTAAATCTACCAGTAAATCATGCACACCCCAACGTCGAGAGCGCGAAGGAGCGGAAACCACATGATCGTTTAACACCACCACAGGGACGCTCCACAGATTTTACTCTGCAATACTCAAACACTAAAGCCTCTCCCTGAAAAACAAAACAGTCATTTCACAACATCCGATACTGAACTAGGGTGTAGAAGGTTAAGAGTTACAGTTGAGTGTTTGTGTTTTCATTTTGAGTCGCAAATTAAGCTGGGCTGTGTTTGTATCTTAAATTATTGTTTAGGAAATGACGAAAACCCTTAAGAATGTGTAGAAGAGCAAACTTCAAATGCGGGTTTTTCTTCCCCTCTTCTCCAGTGTGCCGGTGTTGACTTTGGTGAAGTAGCACTGGATGCAACTGCTCTGTGCCTGCATGGTAGAGCTGAGATGTAATGCCTAAGTGGGGCTTATTAGTTGATTAACCATAAGTCAATTAACATAAATTAAATCAACAACAATATTTGATAACTGATTAATTGTTTAAGTAATTTATTGACCAAATTGCTGATCCAGGCAATATGGTGCTTCGCTAACTCTAAATTAACATATTTGTTTACAGACTAAAACAGTGAGTGGAGTTATTTACACTCCTTACAGTATTTGGAGTTAACGCCTTGTAATGCTAATACACACCCGCCATTTCACAGTCTAGAAGAACACCCACAAAGTTTGTTTTTATGGTAATTGAGCGTGCTAATGAGATATGGATTTTCTTACGCTGAGGACAAAAGAGGACAAACACCTCAGTGTGTTTTGTGCAGCGAGGTTCTGGCACAAGAAAGCATGAAGCTGTCAAAACTGAAGCGGCATTTGTTGGATCAATCCGCAGCGGATAAACTGAAAACTATACCTCTGTCAAATGACACTATAAGTAGGCGAATTGAAGACATCAAACAACAGACCACAGCTCAATATAAGGCAAGCGGTCATTTTGCATTACAAATGGACGAATCTACAGACATAACAAACAAAGCAGTTTTACTGGTTTACGTGAAACATGTGTGGGACGGGGACTGACAGGAACAAGAGAGCTCCTACTACTACGACTGCAGAGGACATCTTCAGCTCAGGTTCAGACTGCACCATCTTTTGAAAATTTGGGTCGCAGGCTTGTCATTAAGGGGTGATGGTGGGTCCCGCAGCCAGAGCAGTTGAGAACCACTGGACTAAAAGACTGATGCTAATGCAGCTGATGCAGTCAAACAGTTGTAGAGATGAGTAGTTCCAATTAGTACAGATTCTCCTAATTTAGATTAACTTAAATATTGCAAACTGAGGCCTAAATTACCAAAACTTGTAGCTTCTCAGTGTAGCATCTGTGTATCAACCAATTACATAACAACAAAGAAAACCACAATATTAATACATTCGAACATCTTACCTTTTCCCTCTTTCATTTCCAATGATTATATCCTCAGTGGTGCAGATGTAGTGAGCCTGGGCTTCTCCCTGTGGTAAATGCACAAAACAACATGACGTATAGGATACAGGAGAATATCTGCACCACCCACTTGTTGCTCTTCTTGTTCTTCTTGTCTTTGCACTTGATTAGGAAACTAAAATAAAATTGCAGCTGTGAACTGAAAATAACTCCTTAACAGGAAACTTCATTTTTGCATGGCAGAGATGTTTTTATGTTAACTATGGTCCGTAACGCAATGTTGAATAATATACGCTGAAACACAGAAATGTGGATATGAGCTGATCTTCTTCTTGTCTTCATTTGACAGCATGCTAATTTTGAAATTATTATTATTATTATTAATTAAAAGATATTAAACTATAACAATTTTGATCATTTGTGAATAAAATGGGTGGATTTGCTGGGATTTGGACAGTTAGTCGGACAAAAGACGTAATTTAAATATGCAAGCTTGGGCCTTTTATTGAGATTTTCTTATAGACACGTGACAAAATCAACTGACACATTAATCACTACGGTAAAATAATTTGCTGCAGCCCTTCATAACATCCTGGATAAAATACTACCTATCACCTCTAGCGTCCGCACCCCCCTCCCCTCTCTTGAACATGAGGGATTTACAACAACTGGACACACTTTAGCTCACAGGATTGTTAAACACAGGAGGCACAGGACCTCCTCACAGACACCACAGGCAACGTAATAGCAGCATAATACCTGACTGTTTGTGATACAGTGTGTGGGGGGGATGAAAGGGGGAGGAAGGGCTGGCTGGGAGAGCAGAGGGGGGTCGAGCGCTGCGCTGTGTGCGATGCCTTGTGGAACCTCCAAGCGTCTGGCTGACGCTGGCAAAAGTCCTTAAGATGTAAAAGGAACAAACGGAGTGAGATTTAGTCCTGTCAGAAATGCCCTTCACCACTGACGCACTGAAAGCAATGCTGCTTTGGGTCGCCACAGTATTGCAGGCAGACCACTGAAAGAGCTTAGTCACACACTGTAGTGATTAAAGACGAGTCAGGCAGCGATGAGGAAGTGATTCCCGCAAATTCACTGCATGGGAAAATGTTGTCTGGGATTTATTGGTTCCTTTTTCCCGAATTCTGAAGGAGGATGAGGGCTGACGGGGCTAAGGCTATACATGTACTTAGCATTAGCAGAAACATGTGCTAATGTTGTCATTAATCAAGCTGATTATTACAGATTAACATTCATGTGGTATTAACATGAGCTCTGTCATTTTTGTGTTTTGCTAGCTTTGAATAGAGAATCATGACTACACTCACATTAATCAATATCGCCCATTAAACTAATTGGTGGTCTATGCTTCCCACACAGCAAAGAATACAATTCAGAATTCTCCTCATCACATACAAAACCCTCCACAACCTCGCCCCTTCATACCTTTCGGACCTCCTGCACCGACACACTCTCACCCACAACCTCAACGCCACACACACACACACACACACACACACACACACACACAAACACACACACACACACACTCTGTCCAAGCATCGGACCTGGGAGGACAGGGCCTTCTCCATTGCTGCCCTCTCCCTCTGGAACTCTGTGATGCTAGTGATGTATGCTTTTGTTTATTTTGTTCCTGTTATAAAGTCACTTATCTGCTATGTTTGTATTGTTACTGCTTTTATTGTTTCCGTGTTTAATGGGTCGATTCTAAACGGGTAAAGTCTGTGATGCGGATAAATGATGACTCAAAATGACCTTCTTCTCTAAAACCTTCTCTCAACCACAGACACACTCTCTAAAGAAAAGCACATTTGCATTCTGCTCACAATAGAAAATCTCCTCTAAAACACATAATCCCAGAATTTAATCCAGTCATAAGAGCTAAATCTGGGGCCCATTTGTAACACTTTGACCCGGGGGGGCATCTGCATCCACAGTAGGTACTTCTGCACTTACCAGAGCGTGCATGGAAAGACTGCAGTAGTCTACGTAAAAAAAACTACTTAGTAAGCGAGCAGGAAAGTCAAAACAGTTAGCTAACAGTATGCTAATATGCTAACAGTAGTGAATAAGCAGTTGAAATAGTTAGGAAAATGTATATGGTTGAAATAATGAGGTATAAATGCATAGTTTGAATAGTTAACCAAAAGTAGAACAGCTAAGGCCAATGCAGACTTGACCAAACCATCCAGTTTGAAATAAGATCTAATGAACACATTTTGTAACATGATGGGTGGAGGAGTTTGTGTGTAACAAACTGGTCTTGTGGTTTTGTTGCTTCATAATTGATGCTGTCTCTTGTTGCTCAAGAAGTCAACCAAATCATTACTGTACAGTGTTATCATATTTAAAAGTCCCTTATTGCTCAAGATAGCTTAGGAAGATGATGCTTTGGAACTTAAACACTTAATGTTTCTATTATAAGAGCTCCACCAAAGTTAGACAAACACATTTTTGCTTAGTTGCAACACTACATGTCGACTTCCATCAAAGGACATCTTCGCACTTTGTCCGCCAGCAGCATGTGATTCACACTTGTTGTCTCCCTCATGATGGCAACAGGGCATTTAGGTGAAATAAGTTGTGTTTAACAATAAAACTGTACGTATCAATTTGGTATTACAATCACAGTGTAATCTGTTACCGTTGCTCTGTACTCGTATAGCTCTGAATCGATGTTGCACACTTTCAAGCAGGCACACGCTCTTTGGTGACTCAGCAAGTTCATCCTGCCCACTTCTCTGGAAATCAATCTGGTCTCCATTAATCCAATGGAAGAGAAGATTTGCTCTGTTGTATTTTGGCAGCAGTCAGCTGATCATTTCCAGTTGGTGGTCGCAGGCTGTTCCCACACTGACATATTGAACCACGGCCGCACATCCTCGAGCTGAAGGACGAAGGCATCTCTCATCAGGGAAAAAGCTGATGGCCGTGTAGTGCACTATGATAAGACACAATATAACTTTCTCTGCATGCAGGTCAGACACTAAACAGACTGAAAGGCTGTTCCATGTAGTGGGAGTTTTTAAGGGTTGACCTTGCGGTGGGGAGCAGTGTTTGGGAGGTCTAATCTGGATGTTGGGGAGTAAAAGTTCCAAAACATGAGAAGTGAAAGTGAACAAACTAAAACTAAAACGAATTACCTTGAACACGCTGAATTGCATTTATCCTGCTGATTCTATGTATTATCTCACACTGATGGACTATTATGTATTCTGTTGTTTTATGTAGTGTATTTATTGTCATGTAGCTTTTTTGACTACCTGCCCACAGACGACGGATACTAATTAGCTCCTAGCTGACTCTAGTGCAATTACTTTTATATTGTGTGCCGTCTCTGCACAAATAAAATAAGAAAATAAAAAAAATAATGAATTCTTTATCCACCTTCAAATAACAATGCCTTCATTCCCTTATCATTGACATGTCCATTCAACTCATGCGTTAAAGCAGAGGTTAGCAGTAGATGAGACTTCTGATTAGAATAGCCATTCTTTGCCATCTATTTAAGGCCGGATTAACCCATTTGCAGGCAAAAAAGAAATGTTGGCTCTCTGAACACCCACCCATCACCCCCTCTTTACACATTGTGTCTCCTGTGCCCTATAAGTAAACAAATCAACAAATGTATGAATCACATTGCTTAACTTACATAATAAAGACTCAATATTAGGTGATAATGCAGAGTCAGGTTAAAGGCCCCCTTGTTATTGTGTGTGTGTTCATTCACAAATTTGAAATGAGGCTGGTAATCCCACTTTATATATATATTTTGTGCTCTTAATCGGCTAAATCTGACTTAACTCTATACTGACTATAGAAAAGCATTCAGAGAGCACAGACCTCGGGCCACGGCTGTTCTCGTAAGTGAAAAATAAAGCGTCTATCCGCTCCAGTGATTCGGATCCACTCCAAAATGTAGCGGCTTCTCCCTTGGCCCAAGCTACACCCTGCAAGTTTCATGACGATGGCACTAAGATGTGTTTTATTCTGATGCATCCATGACACCCCCCAATCAGTGTCAGCATTTATAAGGCACCTGTGGTCCTGGCCTCATTCCTTTTGGCCTCTGTCCTGGTGCTGTGGTGGCTCATGGTGAGTTCTAGACAATTTTCCTCCTCGTGTTGCCATCTGACTACTTATCCCATGTGTGAGGCGGTAAGTAGTCACGATCTTAATTTGCATTATTTTGCAGCATGGTGCGCCCTTTTAATCTCTGTTTATAATTTCTAGGTTCACCTGCTGCTGTGTTGCTTGCCTGTGTTGCTTGCCTGTTTTACTTGCCTGTTTTACTTGCCTGTGTTGCTTGCCTGTGTTGCTTGCCTGTTTTACTTGCCTGTGTTGCTTGCCTGTGTTGCTTGCCTGTTTTACTTGCCTGTGTTGCTTGCCTGTTTTACTTGCCTGTTTTACTTGCCTGTGTTGCTTGCCTGTGTTGCTTGCCTGTGTTGCTTGCCTGTTTTACTTGCCTGTGTTGCTTGCCTGTGTTGCTTGCCTGTGTTGCTTGCCTGTTTTACTTGCCTGTGTTGCTTGCCTGTGTTGCTTGCCTGTGTTGCTTGCCTGTGTTGCTTGCCTGTTTTACTTGCCTGTGTTGCTTGCCTGTTTTGCTTGCCTGTTTTGCTTGCCTGTGTTGCTTGCCTGTGTTGCTTGCCTGTGTTGCTTGCCTGTGTTGCTTGCCTGTTTTGCTTGCCTGTTTTGCTTGCCTGTGTTGCTTGCCTGTGTTGCTTGCCTGTGTTGCTTGCCTGTTTTGCTTGCCTGTTTTGCTTGCCTGTTTTGCTTGCCTGTGTTGCTTGCCTGTGTTGCTTGCCTGTGTTGCTTGCCTGTGTTG
The DNA here is from genome assembly GCF_023349555.1 of Cebidichthys violaceus. Classification (NCBI taxonomy): domain Eukaryota; kingdom Metazoa; phylum Chordata; class Actinopteri; order Perciformes; family Stichaeidae; genus Cebidichthys; species Cebidichthys violaceus. The sequence continues at coordinate 5,166,706 of NW_027176262.1, read as the reverse complement.
CTTGCCTGTTTTACTTGCCTGTGTTGCTTGCCTGTGTTGCTTGCCTGTGTTGCTTGCCTGTGTTGCTTGCCTGTTTTACTTGCCTGTGTTGCTTGCCTGTTTTACTTGCCTGTGTTGCTTGCCTGTGTTGCTTGCCTGTTTTGCTTGCCTGTTTTACTTGCCTGTGTTGCTTGCCTGATTTGCTTGCCTGTGTTGCTTGCCTGTTTTGCTTGCCTGTGTTGCTTGCCTGTGTTGCTTGCCTGTTTTACTTGCCTGTTTTACTTGCCTGTGTTGCTTGCCTGATTTGCTTGCCTGTGTTGCTTGCCTGTTTTACTTGCCTGATTTGCTTGCCTGTGTTGCTTGCCTGTTTTGCTTGCCTGTGTTGCTTGCCTGTTTTACTTGCCTGTGTTGCTTGCCTGTGTTGCTTGCCTGTTTTGCTTGCCTGTGTTGCTTGCCTGTTTTACTTGCCTGTGTTGCTTGCCTGTGTTGCTTGCCTGTGTTGCTTGCCTGTTTTACTTGCCTGTGTTGCTTGCCTGTGTTGCTTGCCTGATTTGCTTGCCTGATTTGCTTGCCTGTTTTGCTTGCCTGTGTTGCTTGCCTGTGTTGCTTGCCTGATTTGCTTGCCTGTTTTGCTTGCCTGTTTTGCTTGCCTGATTTGCTTGCCTGTTTTGCTTGCCTGTTTTACTTGCCTGTGTTGCTTGCCTGTGTTGCTTGCCTGATTTGCTTGCCTGTTTTGCTTGCTTTCCTTTGTTCTGCATGTTTTGATGATTTTTATTGATACCTTTAATAAATATTATGTTAATCTTTATGAACGCGTCTCTGTCTAAATATCGGTAATGAATCTGTGTGCCCTTAATTAATTCTATATATTAATCTAAATTCTGTATATTAGGGTCTTTAAGTTTATATTTCCCGGGGTGTAATTCCCTGGGTGGTGTTGTTGGTTCCCTTTAATCCCCCCCCCCCCCCCCTTTAAGGCCTCGCTACACATACTAAAATCAACTTCTCATCCTTTTCTCTCTTTATATTTTTGCACAGCACAAAAAGATATTGCAGCTGACGTTCAGCAATTCAGAGGCTGAGCAAAGTAAAGAGGAGAGGAGGAAGAAAGGATCAACTTCACAATAAAAGTGTGTGAAATCACATAAGGTGTCATATAGAATTATCTATATATTTACTTTATAGTAAATATTTTGATGATTTATAATTGATCCCATTGTTATTTACTTTTAATGAAAGCAGTACAGTCTGCACCCTACGCCGTGTGGTCAGACCTCATGCCTGCCATGAACAAGATTAACTTTCCACTCTGGACTTTTGGCAGATTGTGTTTTACAGTCTGACATGCATTGTCCTGATCCAGCGGTCAAGATCAGTGGCACAGTGCCAGACAGGAACACGGATCTTATCATGTAAGAGGACTTGACTGAAAGGCTGAATCCCAGTATAAAGTAACCAGGCTGATACAGGACTCTTCTAATTACGTCATATTGTCTTTGTAACGCAGTCCTTCTGCAGGCTAAGATCTCTTAAATGAACTCTTTTTTTTTCCAGGTACCATCACAGTGTTGCATCACTTACATAAGGTTGAGAGGTATAACTGGAAAATGAAAACACTTTTCATTGTATCCAAGTTGTCAGTTATTGTTCCTGTTGCTGCTAAACTAAATGAAAGTGGTTCTTTTTTTTCTTTTTTTTAAAACACTGCGGAAACTATGCAAGCGTTTAAATGCATTTGCTTCAAATAAATGTTTAAAGAGGGCAGGTGTGTATTCGACTAAAGGCAGACTGCTATACCGACTGACTGATCCAAGGATGACTGTTTCAGCAGAGTCCCTGCTGCAGAGGACATGATCTGTCAGCCAGTTTCCAAGTCGACATGATGTGTACTAATACTACGAAGCACCATTACATGCAATACCATACTCACAAATGAAGAAAATACTAAAAAAAATATTTAACTATGAATGTAAAAGATTGGAAACAGGATAAACGTGAATTTCTCAGTCAAATTCAGTCAAATTAAAAAACACATGTGGGTTTTGCAGCAATAGACAACTGTGTAATGCACAAAAACAATTAACATTTCTTTATCACTCTGTTATCAATGCAACAATGCTCTTAATAGCCTCTGAGCTATCAGCATTGGCCAACAATATTTCTAACAGAGTCACAATATACCCCAGTGTATCCTGTAGCCTAATTGTTAGAATGAGAGCAGGGAAATAAAACCAGGAGGCTCACGGTTTAAACTGTAACTTAAATTCCACTTCAGGTCAGATGCAATGCGACTGATCACAGGGGATCATAATAACATGTGGTTGAATATATGCAGGAACATATGGTACTATCCCTCCCGAACATGATGCAGCCAAACCCTTTCCAGTCTAGTCTACAGTTAGACAATCTCTCCATCCAACCGCACAACAGAGAAACAAATGACACAAATGTACTAATAAAACCTCGTGACAGCCAAATTCAATTTGATATCTTGTGATCCAATGACGCCAGTTACAGGAGATCAGTGGTCTTAAATGCCTCCAGCATGTACAAAAAAGATAAAGAAAAAAAAACTCCAAACACACACAGAGGCTTTCCCTGCGTTAGCTCGAGAGGGTCCTACTTACCAGCAACGCTGCCGGACAGATGAGCTTTAATCCGCGGAGCGATCCTGTTGTAACGGTACAATGATGTTGCAACCAAGTTCACGTTGCTTTTGATGACACGCGCTCCGGGTAGAAGCACTGATGTGAATGCGAGCATCAAAGTTCATCTCTCCGAACAACGGAGCGGAAACAAGAAGCATGCACGCAATACCCGCAGGCTGGCGTTCAGTTGGAAGGTTGAGCAGGCAGTTATAGCTTTTACAGAATGCTCTCCCCGTTCCGTTACAGCGCGTTCCCTTCTCTCGTTCTCAACGCAGCCACGCATGCGCATGTGGGCACGCGCAGCACCGGAGAGAACAGATCCGTATGCCATGCCTTTAAAACATGGACCCGAGACCCGCACGGCGCTGACGTTGAACTTGAAGCGCACAGGTCATGGAAGCGTTCCATGTGATCTCCAGGTTATTGTGATTATTTGCCACATGCCTCCTCGATCCGCCTCAGACTGGGCTTTTATCCCAGAGGGCACAACATCTGGAAAGACTTTGCTGCTGGCTGCTGTTTTTTTTTGTTTTTTTTTAAAACCCCTGAATGTAACAGATAATAGCTTGAAACACAGAGACAAGCAGCGGTGGAAGAAGTAGGTTACTCAGCTCCTTTACAAGTGAGAGCCCCGCTTTCAAAATGTTGCTGCAGTAAAAGTAGGCTGCATAATAGCATCAAAATATACTTTGACTATTCCACGAACTGCCATGAGACTGCGTTTAGAGAATAATGCATATTGTGTGTTATGGTATTATAATTAATGATGCATTAATGTCACTTTAATGTCGCAATTTCACTTATAAAGACAAAACAAACGGAAAAACATCATAATGTAGTTGTTGATGGTATATTTTCTATTCTGGTCTAAATTCTGCATAGTCAGTAAAGCTGCCAAATAAAAAGTGGAAGTGGAATTGCTCAAGAACAGCACAAGTACCTCCAAATTGTACTTAAGTAACTTCAGCTTCTATTTGTTTGAAATACTAAGATTGTATTTAATTCCAGTCCACTGAGTTCCTGTTTTGGGGAACCTCTGTTAAATATTAACGAATTGATTTTGTTAACCCAACTATGCATATCTGGATAAGTTTGCTCATGTTGAGTAAGAGAGAACTTTGAACAAAATCTTTGATGCTATTTCTAACCATTGTATTCAAATCCCCCCTCAAGCCAGTTGGGCACTCTTTACTTTCACACTGAAAATATGTTGCTCGTTGTTTTTCAGCTTTATCCTCAACTCCTGCAGTTTAGTTTGACTTGTCTTTATAAGGCTACATCTGTGTCTAGGGAAGGGAGAAATCTCATGTAGTTCAATGATTCCTGAGCATCTGCTGGCCCTTCATCATGCCAAAAGAAACCACAGCACAGTCAGAACCGGTTCATTGGTGTGTTCAGAGTACATCTTTAGCATTAGGACGGCATTATAGGTTTTTGAGCAGACACTTCTGCTGCACACTTGCTGCTTGGTAATATGAGAAATATCTCTTCTTCTTTTTTTTTTAGGTGCCCACAGGGAAGCAGCAGTGTGACGCGAGCTTCCATTGATCCGGGCAGATCCAGACACATACCAAATACCATGGTTGCATAAATGTAGGCTGCCTGTGAGACTGGAACTGAAGTGCGAAGGGTAATGAACATCTCCATGTCAGTGGACTTCTGCTAATTATGATGATTTGCTCAATCTCTCCTCAATGGGACTGTATATTTCTCCCAGAGGCAGCAACATCTGGAGAGGCGTGTCGGTGTTGGCTGTGATATTGTAAATCTCTGTTTGTAAAGGACATAACACACTGAAACTCAGGGACAACTTGAGTGAGCATCTCAGTTTATAGAGGATACATTAAATTCAAATTATTTACCAAATCCATGCATCCTTTCATTAGTCCATGTATAATTTGATTTGAAAGACTTTAAACGTTTGATGAATACGTTTTTAGGTACTTGGGACTATTCCTTTTCTTTCCAAACTGATGATGTTTTATTTTAGAACATAAATCTTTAATTAGATTGTTAATAACCACTGTCTACTCTAATGCATCTGCTGGCAGCAAAATTGTTTTGCACAAAAGTAAACTTAAAGATTATGCAAAGCAAATGTCTGCTGGCTCCAGACAAGAGACAATGTCAGGGTTCCTTTAAATAGTCTGAAAGAGCTTGCGTGCATCACTCCTTTACAAGCCTATACTCATTTTCACTGCAGCATTTCATTCCCATCAAGTTATGGTGTCCATAAATCACGTCTGACTCAGCATACAATGGGTGCTGCTCATCCTGTCTGCTCCAAATGCAGAAAAAAGTAAAGGAAATCTTCTCACGCAGACATGCCAGATGGACTTTTTTTGTATTACAGATGACATGGTTTTGTGCGCTTGGTGTAAGTTTTTCATTTTCACATAATTTGCCAAAAAAAAAATCCTAAGCAGGTCTTCAGCAGAAAACATGGAGACCTCTGGGTCTTGTACTTCAAATATAACTCTCTGTTCAGTTTATTTCAGATCGAACCTTTATACATGTAACACAAAAGGATGTTTATTCCCTCAAAAAGACAACGTAAAATCAAAAAAACACACACATTCGGACAATAGAAGAAGTTTTTAATTTGTTTAATGAAGTATTTTAGTTTTGTGGGAAAGTGTTAAACAATGTATCACCTAACTGCATCTGCCAAATCGTGCTGCTGTGGTAGAAAACATTGTTTAAAACCCATCTTACATTTTGTGTGTAAAACCATTGTGCCGTTGCATTTGACTTGCAGAATCCTCGCGTCTCATTGCTCTGTATAAATGGCCAACATTCACTAGAAACCTAACAGAACGTTTGGATCTCCCGCTCTCCTTTAATTAACCCAGCTGGGGTTTCAACGTAGTACTGCAAGCTGAATTTCCTCACCACAGATAGAAACGTCCAGGTCAGTACCGCCGCGCCCAATGGAGACCACCATGGTGACTAACAGCTGAGTGCTTTCCCATACTGTTGGTGGTCCACAGCACATCAGCCTGCCATCCTGTGGCCAGAACTCTCTTTCACTTCTTGCTTAATGCTGAAAGTGCTGATGCTGACACATACAGTAGCATGCTCCAGCAGCTTTAGTCTTAGTCCTGAGATCAAAATTCCATGGAGGTGTTAGTCATATTTAGTAAACTTTGGCCTAGATTTAGTCAGTTTTGAGCCATTTTTACACACATTTAAGATATGTCTTAGCCATAGAAAACATTTCAGTCAAAGAGAACACTTGACATGTCCCGACTTCAGCAGACAGCCTCAGGGTTAAATTCCCTCCAAAGGGATTTTTGGATGCATCGTGAGTGAAGACAGCTGACTACTACCAAGGAGCCTTGGACCATAAAGAAAGATATACATCCTGGGTATTCAAATAACAAACAGACATTACAAATAGACCGCACCTATGGTAGAGTCATAATTATCAGGACAGGCCTGATTATTATGTTTGCTTTTGCAGATAGCAAGTTTAGCACACCAAAATGTAAACAGGCGTGTCTTAAACAAGAGGCAAGTAAATGTAGGATGCTGGGAAACTGACTTTTAGGTTTGGCTATACCTCCACATCCAAACATTGTAAGACGTTACGCCATTGATTTTTGGAGACGGCTAAAGAATAGTCTGACATTTTGGGGAAATACACTTATTTGTTTTCTTGCTGAAAGTAATATGAAGACCAACGGTAACAGAATCAGCCTCCCCGCACCTCTGAAGCTCACTAATTAACGCTGTCAGGGTGCAGGGGATGGACCCAAACGCAGAGAGACACAGGAGCAGAAGGATAATTGATGGTGAATTTAATAGGCAAACAAAAAAAAGTCCAAAACATAAATGATCCGAGCAGGACAGAACAGAGCAGAGCAGAGCAGAGCAGGAAACACAACGGACAAACCGACACTGAGACGGGGGACACACAGGGTTTAAATACACTGGGGAGGTGCAGGTGATTGAGGATTCAATCAGGGGCGAGACAGACAGTTACACAGGTGGAACAACATACAAAGGCAGGAAGTGAAGAGGACACCACAAGTGGCAGGGAAATTCAAAATAATACAGGAAAAACAACTAAAGAAAACCCAAGACCGTGACAAACACGTTGAATGGCATTTGTTTAATCCGCACAAAAAGTGAAGGTTAAAAATTGCAGTTTGCCATTTAGCATGAGCCAAACAACTGACGTGTCTCTCCATTTTTGTATTATTCTTCACCGCTATTTTTCAGCTACAGGGCTTCTCTCCCAACAATGACTACAGCCTTCATCATGTGTCATCCGGAAAGGAAGTTGTTATGACAACAACATTAAAAAAAAAAGCCTCATAGAACATCTGTGCCTTTCAGAGATTAAATAAAATTTTGATGTTACAATATTGGCTTGCCACAAAAGAGGCGATTAGCAAGGCTCTTTTATTGTGGTGCTAAATGTCTGTTGTTCTTTTGGGAGGTAGGGGAGTGGGAGGATAATACAGCTTTAATGAAAAATCAGAAAAGGAACATGTAGCACTTCTTGGAAGCAGATGGTGTCTCCTGTAGAACAGAAAGAAAGCCTTGCCTGCATTAAAAGAAAAAGATCAATAATCACAAATGTCATGCTCCAGTTGACTCAATGAATAACTGATATTCTACATCCAATGGTCCAAATGCCAACCAAATGAAGCAATTCCAGTGCGCTTGATTAACAAGGGGAGGTGCTGCCAAGGACATTTAATCTATCAGAGAGATGAAAGTGTGTGTGTGTGTGTGTGTGTGTGTGTGTGTGTGTGTGTGTGTGTGTGTGTGTGTGTGTGTGTGTGTGTGTGGATGGAGGAAAGAAGGGCTGTTCCTTCCAATTCTTCAACATGTTCAGACTTTGTTCCAACTAGCTGAGCTACAACCAGTCCGTTCGGCATATTGTGACTCTGAATAATAAAACCAGCGTGCCAGATCCACACGAAAGAGGTGGTTCTCAGAGAGTAGAAGGAAACATGAAGTTGTAACGTTTCTCAATAGGAATCACACTTCCTCTGTAATAACTTAAGAGTCTAAAAAGGTCATCCCACTGTCAATTAGGTATGGGTGTGTTCTTCCCTTTTACCCTCGCTCTCTCTTTCACACATACAAGAGCCACAATGTTGCTGTGATTGTTGTTGTTTAGTGGTAAAAAAAAACAGATACCAGAGAGAGATCACACCTTCAAGACTGGCATCTCCTCACTTGCACTCCCGATTCCACAGAAGTGGAAAATGCATCCCCTAGTGGTAAACTGTATGCATCACAATATTATGATCCTTTAACACAGAGGTCTTCAACAGGGGGTCCGCGACCCCTAGCTGGTCCGCGGAGGTACTGCAGGGGGGTCGTGACATTTTTGGTTGATAAGACAATTTTTTTTTTTTTTCCAAACATGAATCTGTCCATTATTTTAATAGTTCAGCATTGTATGGAAGATAACAGCTATGTGTACGCATGGCAGTGGCACTAATAGGCCATCACTCATTTTCATTTCCACATTTATTTTAGTTTAAAATAAAAACGTCAATTTGAATAGCTTGTATGCATGATTATCATGCAATCAACAGGCTATGTTGATATTGCCATTGGTATCAGTTGACGAGGTATGTTTATGAATGGCAGTGGCACGGCCACATTATTCACTGTACCTTGCATAAAATAATAACATGAATATACTTGTGTATGATTTGAATAGCTTAGTATTTAATGCACAATAACAAGGTATGTTTATACATGGCACTAGGCCCAGTTTAATATAAAACACAATGGTGTACAATATATATATATATAGTAGGGATCCCTGCTTCATCTCTCTATCAGTTTGGGGGTCCTTGGCCTGAAAAACATTGAAGACCCCTGTTTTTACAGCAATCTGTCCCTTTTTTTAACTGTATTAAAAGGAGGATTGCATGCATTTATGGCGTTTTAATGCCCTTTATAGTAAACTCAAATGATGGGTTGTAATTGACCTGAATTATGTGTATCAAGCTGAGCATATGAAGAGAAATTCTCACGACATGTTCACATAAACGGCAGTTATTGCAAACTGCTGTTTAGTTAGGTGCAGCACAGACACTCTACTTCTCTAGCTCTGATGCTGGACGTAAGTCGCAGTGCTGCTTGGAATCAACTGTTTCCTGTTCACTGTGTGAACATCCGTATCCCACACACACACACACACACTCACACACACACACACACACACACACACTCACACACACACACACACACACGATGTTGGTCACGTACACAAAAAGAGTAACATTAGCCGTAGAGTAACATTTCTTTAAAACTCAGCGTCTTGCCTTTATCACAGTCGTTAATTACCGATGATGTTGATCATGAACATTACATTTTACATTACAGTCATTTAGCAGACGCTTTTATCGAAAGTGAATTACAATAAGTGCATCAACATTGGTAATCAAAAGAACTACAAATCACCAGAAGTCATAAGTACATTTCCTTTTCCAAACAATCATCTAAGAGCATGAAGCAGAGCATAACTCAGAGCCAAAGTACAGTGCAGAAACAAGAAAAACAGTTAGTGCAAAATAAGTAATACAAATACAATAAGTCCAACAAACCAGTATGAATACAATAAGTGCTAAGTGGAAGGCTCAGGGTAGCACTTCCTGAAGAGGTGGGTTTTCAGCCTGATGAAAGATGGGCAGCGACTCCGCTGTCCTGACGTCAGTGGGGAGTTCATTCCACCACTGTGGGGCGATGGTGGAATGAACACCATTGAAGCTTTTGTCTCTTCTCTATTACTTCCAGTGCAAGTGTCAGTGGGGTCATACTTGGACACCAGCTTGTCTTTTTGTGAGCTGCCTTCTGAACTTAGTTGTCCATGTTGTCCATCAAGTGTCTTCTCATTTTAAGGGAGATCTTTCAGATCTGCAAAAGACAACAAGAGGAGATTTTTAAGGATGGATTGACCTCCGAAAAAATGTGGAATCATTTGCAGGTAGAGTTTACAAGAGCCACAATGCTAATTTGACATATTTAGGAGAGGAAAAAATGGGTTGGCTGAAAACAGATTTCAACAGATATCATTTCAGAATCAGAATCAGAATCAGCTTTATTGGCCATGTATGCATAAGACATACAAGGAATTTGGCTCCGGTTTCCACTCCGCTCTCAATGTACATACACTATTTTACAATAAACAAGAAAAAATATATAAAGAGTAAAAAAAGGGCAGCAAAAAAGTAGAACAGATGTATGTATAAACATTTAACAGCTATATACAATATAAGCATAAATATATATCCAAAAAAGAAGTGTATATATACACACACATGTGAACAGAAACCTATTAACAACAATGGCAATGGTATTGAGGTGATAGTGGAAATGGTGGTAATAGTGCAAACAGAGGTAGTAGTGCAGTATGACTTATTTATTGTTCATCAGAGTGACAGCCAGTGGAAAGAAGCTGTTCAAAACTTGGACCTGAGACCAGGTTCAATATATGTTTATTAAATTGGCAAAAAGAACAATAATTTTTTCCATTACTCACACTTGAGCACAGTCGTGTTGACTTGAGAATAACCTTTGTTAGGGTTCCTGCCCAGGTCAACGTAGAAGTAGAACTTCAGTTCCTGAGGATATTGAGAGTGGGACAGGTTCTGAACCAGGGGGATAATCCGATTGGACATAGGCGCCTCTGCGAGAACCTGGTGCATCATGTACTTGCACCAATCATCCAGCAGGAAGTCAGGAGTGATAAGCAGAGCCCTTATGTGGCTGTCCTGCACAGCCTGGCATAGCTCTGTGGAAATTGCACCTCCCGGAGAGGAGTCCCTGTGCGTCAGAAAGCACCTCAGGCTCCGGGGCGATGACTCCAGATAAGAGACCAGGCGAACAGCCTCTTCAATGTCACTGTGCACGGAGCTGTGGCACACGAACACGTCATACTTTAGGCTCCATCGCTGCAGCGAGCTCGTAGCAGAGTGAGACTGTGGTGGTTCTGAAGGGGTTATCCCCAGTGACGATGATGACGAAGAAGAGCTTGACAATGTAGATGGGGGGGGGAGGTGAGAAGACGCTGACTTTTTTGTCACCATTGCCTCTTGTTCGCTTGAAGATATTCTTGATTTCCAGAGTTTCTGGATCCAACCTGAAGGGAGAAAGACAAACTGTGGATATTTTGGACTTGATTGTAGCCCACATGTTGATATATATAGACCCTTCCTAGTCCACTTATAAATCCTAAAGGCTATGAAAGCGTGAACAATAATACATAATAGCACAGTGTGCATTAGTATTCAAATGGATAAAGATACGGTTTCAGAAATGATCTTACCATGCATGTTGTAACATCAATCATCATGTCTGTTCAACGCCTCCTTTCTGTAAAAAACGATGATCCCATCGCTGAAAAGGGTCTTCTCTGGCCATACACAGAAACAGCAGCTGAACAAGAAACTATTGCAACTGTGTGACACAATCCAATGACAGCAACAGAATGCAACAAAGAAGTGCCACTGACAAAAAAGAAAAGAGGAAGTTGGTAACTGCCGAAAGAGACGCCCCAACATCTTTAGTCATATTTAAAATGCAAAGTGTCTCAAACTGTATGCTTCACTGAGCTGGTAGCAAACCATTTGTTAAAAGCTTGTGCACGGTCGAAAAACTCATTTAGTACACCTGATTTTCAACAAAAAAAAAACATTTCATATAGGCATGAATGAGACTACTCTCTCATCTGGATGGTTGAATTATTTTAAGAAGAAATAAGAGGAAGGACAGCAGGAACTGTTGAAATCCACAACCACCAATATGTTAATGTCAAATCTGTGTCAAGCGGAATGAGACCTGATACTGTCACAGTTATTGTTTCCGTTTTACAAGTCATTTAAGGATTGGATGTATGTGTATTATAGGACTTCCCATTATCTTGAACTGGTTATTCCTTTCAGTTGTGTAGAAATAGATAGAATTTCTGTCATACAAACATAACTGAAGACATATGAAAGTACATTCATTTTCCTTCAAGATCAATAAAATAAATAAAGAACAAAAATGGTCCTGTTTACAAAGCTATGCCTTTGACACTAAACAAGAATAAAACTGGGAAGGGAATCATTTAGTCACCAAATGTATTCCTGTGGTGGAGGAGTTATCAGATCGTGTACTTTAGTGAAAGTAATTTCACACCATTAGAATATTCCATTAAAAGTAGAAGTGCAGTTTGTAGTGCTGTTGTAGTTGTAGAAAGTGTGTAAGTGACATTAGTAAATGTACTATAGGTTATTATCAAAAGTACAAGTAATGCAGAAAAATAGCTATCAGATGTTATAAATTGATCATATTTTGATCTTGTTAAATCCTAATTTACATAATAACTACTTGCCAAAAAAATACATTTCCCTCTGAAATATATAGCTGACTGTAGAAGAAGTCTAAAAAAAGTAGCAGAAAATGGAAATACTAGCGGAAAATCTCCAAAAAAAGTAAAAAAAAGTACTTAAGTAATGGTACTTTTTTACATTTACTTAGTACACTGGTTCAATCCAAATAATATAAATAAAGAGAAATGAGTTTAAAACTCCCTTCATGGTAAACGATGCTTCACAATGAAATCGCGCATGCGCGAAACTCAAAATGAAAGAAAAAAAATGCCTTCAACAAGTAAGTCATGACTACTACATGCTATTTACAAACAAGTCGACGCTTGATGCAGAGAGGCTAATATTGTATGAGCATTCGATGAAGAGAATATCAGAATTTCAGTCTATCAACAAATATGGAGTCCACATATCAGATATGAACATATAAACAGCACTCATGAGATCGAGCATTTGATTGTGGCTGCATTGTGTATGGAGCGGCAGCAAAGACACCATCACAACAAATGGACAGACCGCAGTAAAGATCATTAAGATTATACATTGGGGTCAGATCAACTCCCGCTAACGCTGTTCTGTTGGAAACAGGAGACACACTTCTAGAGTCCAGGAGTGAAAAACTTTATCTTGTTTACTGGAAGAGGTCAGACCAAAGGTCAAAGAGAGGTCAAAAATAATGATATGTGAAGGTTTACTCATATATATGTTTGATAGGACTACACAGAGGTGGTGTAGATGTCCAGTTCTGCTGGGTGCCAGCACAGGGTTAGGGTTGGAGTTAAAGATAGTTAAAAAACATATTTAGTTGCACTACAACTTGTATGAGGCAGAAAGACAAACATTGCATGATACAATCAGAGAGGCAGGACAGGAATAGGGTTATGGGAAACAGACGGAGTAGGAGGCCCCAGGATGGCCCTTTTTCTTTCTTAAACAACGCAACAAACAACTGTGTGATGCTACGCCACTCCTGTACAGTAGGCGGCGGTATACACCTCAAGCTGTCCGCGATGCGCCATCTATTTCAAGAGAAGAAGAAGAGTAGCGTCATTTCCGGGGTTCGCATCTGACGTGTCTAAAACAGTTTAGCTCTGGTGACGGATTTTTACCCGTTGGGGATTTAACATCGATTCGACTAATATTTGGTAAGATGTAATTGTTTGAAGAGTATGTACTACAGCTTTAAACGTTTACACACGCATTCGTTCATCGCAGGGCTTCTGTTTCATCTGTTTTGTGTGTTTCTTTACTCTAGATACGTGGTGTCAAGATGCTAGATTTCTTCACCATCTTCAGCAAAGGGGGGATAGTGTTGTGGTGCTTTCAGGGAGCCGGGGTCAGTGAATCCTTCGCCGGGCCTGTCAACGCTCTGATCCGCTCCGTAATCCTTCAGGTGGGCCGTGGTGACAGGTCAAAAAAAAAAAAGCCTGCGACAGATGTCTGTGTTTCACTAATTCTCGCTGTGGCTTGGACTAGCTAATGCTAGTTAGCAAACGTTAGCTCATTGCGTAACGGTAGTGTACTAATAAACTAAGTAAGTTTTGCGATGTGAATAGCCTCAGAATCACCTTGTTAAAATGAAGATATAGTTGTTGCTACGGTGACTTCTTTCACGTTGTTAAGACGACACGTTAGGCTAGCTTAGCTGTTAGCAGCAACGCCATGTGTGGGCAGTTAGCTCCTGTTGACATGTCAACGACGTCTGTGGTGTTACAGGAGCGAAGTGGGAACAACTCATACACTCACGAGGCCCTGAGTCTGAAATACAAGCTCGACAATGAGTTCGAGTTGATTTTTGTGGTAAGTCTCTCACCTGCTAAGTTTTCCAAATCTGCAACTATTGTTCTAACTAATGCGTTAAAAGTTGAGGATCATGTTCTGTTTTCTCTGTCCAGGTGGGTTTTCAAAAGATCCTGACGCTGACGTATGTGGACAAGTTCATAGATGACGTTCAGCTCCACTTTAGGGATCGTTATAAGAATGAGCTGGAGCAAAAGGGGGCTTTGAAGCTAATCAACAACAGCTTCGAATTTGGGGATGACTTCAAGGTGCTTCTCAGGTAAACAGATTCCCTGTAATGAAGAACTTTAACACTCAAGTGATCATAAATATATAATCACTTCATCGGGATTTAAAGATGCTTCATTGACCAGAGTATTTTGTGTCTTGCCCATTCTGACATGCATGAAATGTTTACATCAAGGGAGGCGGAGGAGAGCAGCAGAGCTCGGGGCCCTGCCGCTATGCGGACCTTTAAGGAGTCCGAGAAATCCCAAAAAACTGTGAAGTCTATGATTGAGACCAAGGGTGGGGAAAAAGTCAAGGAACCGGGTGGCAAGAAGAATAAAAATACCAAAAAGGAGGGTAGGTGCCGTTGTGAGGGGTTCTTCTAAAACATCTCACTCTAAATAGCCAGTGTGAAATCATTTAGCCTCAATCCTGACTTCATTTTGATATTCCAATCTTTTCCAGCTCC